>NW_027210725.1:752500-782500 GCF_029030835.1 Brachyistius frenatus
ACAACAACAAAAACATAAATACAAAAAGCAAAAAACAAAAATGTCTAAAAGATAATAGAAACTCTTACAAAATAAAAAGTTTCAAAACTATTTGCCTCTGAAAATCTCAAACTAGTGTATATAAAACTTTAAATCACATGTACAACAGCTTAAAGAGGGCGAAACACCCCAAACCTGAAAGAATGCAATAAAATAATTTGACAGTTAAATTAATGCAAAACAAAAAAAAGGGGGCGGGGCTTGTTGATCTGGTGGAGGAGAAATAAAAACACTGGAGAACAACGAGGCGGCGCGTTAGTATCAAAACTCATTTACATTTACAGTAAATCACATGAACGTTACTGCGAAGGAAACAAAAATAAAACAATTTGGCATTTAAATATTTGGTAGATATTTCTGTTGCCAGAACGTGACCAAGTACCGAGCTGATATGTTTCTTACGGTGGTAGTTTTATGTGAAGACTGCAGATCGTTGGGAGAACGTCCGTCTGCAGCGAAGAAATGTGAGCAGCGAACGTGTTCGTCGAAGCTTCGGCGACTGCTCGTAGACCCCAGATTAAAATATATAAACTAACTAACAGTCAGTGTAGCTTATTGACCAAAACAAACAAACAAAACAAACAAAACAAAACAAACTCTGATTTACAAAGAAAGTACCGAAGAGGATCACGGAGCTCAACGCTTCCAGACCCGAACAGTTAATGGAGGAGCACCTCCATGCCAACAGAAATGTCCACAATTGATGTGGTGAGTTTCCGATGAGGATCAATACTCGTATCAATACTCGTATCAATACTCGTATCAATACTCGTATCGGTCCAGTTAATGGAAGGCTAGTTAGCTGGTTAGTTTAGCCTTCGCTTCTCACGCGGCTAACCCACCTGCTAACACTAACAGAGCATTAGTGGATGAAAACTAATATTTATTTTGTCAATTTTCTTGAAATTTAGTACAAAAACAAAAACAAATTGGAGAAACTGTCCGACGTTCATGTTGACTAAGTCGAGATTATAACCGAGGAACTTCAGATCTAATCAACTGAAGAAGTCGTAGCATCAGACGAAAGGCACAATTTAATCCAGAATTTGACAATTACAGCGTTAAATTCTTGAAGCGTTGAGTCGTGTTGGTCGGCGGGTTTTAACTTTGAGGCAGGCAGGCTAGCTACACCCCCCCCCCCCCCCAGTATTTATGCTATGCTAAGCTAAGCTGCTGGCTTCATATAACAACGTTGAGCGTTGCTGTGAAAGCTCGTACAGTAATTGTAAATTCCTTTTCGGGATGATTTTAGCTTCCTTATCTGGTGCTACGCGGCAGACGGAGGAACGAGGAGGAAAACTACGTCAGGAGGGTTGAAAGAAAAGAAAAAAGCCTTTTCAGGTCATTTTAATGAAGGTTTACAGGACATGAGCCGATTCATCTCACGTAGCAGAAACCGTGAATAATTAAGGTGGTGTAATTATTAACATCGGATCAGAGCTGGGAAATATATTTTTAAATTAAAACCAGTTAAAAAAAAATCTTTTCTTTTCCCATCATGAAATTTCTTTTTGAAAAAAAAAATATATATAAAAGGAATAAAAACACTCAGCTGCTACGACAACATGAGAATCTGCAGAACGAGGAAGACGAGGAGAGAATAAATAACGGGACCGTTAACGTGAAGCGTACCGAGCGTTAGTGTTTTAAACGGAAGATAAAGTTCGCTTGTTTCTGTTGACACGAGGGACAAACAACAACAACAACAACAACATGAGGGCGTACCACAGCTGAAACGGTCCACTCCTGCTGCTCCTCTTCCTCATCTGGCAGAACCAAAACAAAGCCTCTGATTGGCCAAGAGAGCACCAGTGATTGTTAGTACACGTCAGGTGGGCGGAGTCAGTCGATCGATTGTGTCGTCGGACGTCGCTCCGCTGAAGAGAAAGTGAGGAGGAGGACGTGCGACGGTGAAGATGATGAGGCACTGCGAGGCCAGACGGCCGCCCTGATTGGCTGGTTTTTTTTTTTAAGGGAGTGAGGTGTGTGTGTGTGTGTGTGTGTGTGTGTGTGTGTGTGTGTGTGTGTGTGTGTGTGTGTGTGTGTGTGTGTGTGTGTGTGTGTCTATGCGTAGATCTCCGTGGTCGGAGCTTTCTTGTAGATGGGTTTCTTCCCCAGGTCGTAGCTGCCCTCGTCCTTCTTCTTCATGCGGTAGATGAGGAGGAGGATGAGGAGGACGGCGAACATCAAGCCGACGGCGCCGCCGGCGATCAGAGCTGGACGAGATCAAGAAACAATAACAGGTCAGACTTCTGAAACGGGACGACAGGAGACGGGAAACGTTGCGTTTCTGAGCTACGTACCTGCGAGGACCTCCGTCTTGTTGAAGATGCTGTCGTCGCCGGCGTGGGACATGAGGACGTTGGACGGTTGCTCCTCGAGCACCTCGTTCCTAAGCAACGGGATCTCGTTGCTCTTCCGGACGACGTCCACCTCGTCGACGGTCGGCCGCTCCGGCTCGGGGATCTTGTTGTCGTTCACGTCAGACTGAAGACAAAAAGGCAGAAGAATTAGAAAAAGAACGATCAACGATGACGGCGAGAAGAAATCAGTTCTTCATGCGAGAAGTCTTTAACACGTAAAACCTGAAATGTACAAAACCACCGTAGAAGTTTCTCACCTCGACCGGTCTGAAGTCTCCAGGTGAAACGGTCGCTGCTGCGGAAACAAACAATCTTTACTGAATGTTTTATATCAAAATTTAAGAAGCATCTCTAAATTATTACGTTATTTTTTTAAATCTTTTTTTTGTTCGTAGAACTCACCTTTGTCTCCGGACCCGGAGAACTCGTCGTCCTCGTAGATCGGGTCGGTGTCGTAGTCGTCGTCTTCGTCCTCGTCGTCCGTGAAGGCGAAGTCGGAGCCGTTCGGGGAGTCTCCCGACGACTCCGGGTCGCCGCCGTGCATCGCCATGGCGACCATCTGCGTGGTCTTCATGGGCATCCACGTCTCCGTCTCCCTCACCTGCTGGGACACCGGAGACACGAGCGAGCTCAGAGGGATGTTCACGTGAAAAACACTGCATTATAATTAGAAAACGACGTACAGTCAAAGTAAAAGCTTCGGCCTCCTGGTGGCCATCGAGGGAATTACCACAACATTCAAATTCATCTGGAAAAATATTTCACTGCAATCCTTCGAGTAGCAAAAAATAAAACGCGTCAACTTTTGGATTTCCAGGATTCATCCTCTCGGAACCACGAATATATATTTTACTGCAGCCGATTGTTTGAGAGGATTAAATTAGTTTGTTAAATTAATTCATTTAAAAGTCAGATAAGCGTCAACAAAAGTCATGTTTCACTACTAACCGTGCAAAACTATATTGGCATAAAAATAATAAGAAAAAAAAGATAATAAATCTGCAACCATCGAGAATCTATAAAAGTTATTTTTAAAACAGCAATGACAAATAAATTCATCAGTTTGAGTCGACAGATTAACCAATAATTAGAATAACCTACAGCACTGCTGCTGTAAAACTTTAATTTAATCTCAACACGACAACTCATCACCCCCCCTTAATCTCATTAACCCCCCTCCCCTCCCCCCCACCTCTTCCAGCCTAATTACCATTAAAGCAATTAGTCAGCATTAAGGTTTAAAACCAAACAGACTAGACGAGGTGAGAAAAGCTTGAAGATCGAGTCCTGAAGTCTTCAGTCATTTAAAAACTTCACATCTTTTTGTCCTTTTGAGCTCCTCCTGAAAGTACCCCCCCTCCCCCCAGCTGTGAATCACCGCTCTATTATGTTCTCATTTAAACCTCACACATGAACAGAGGGTGTGTGTGTGTGTGTGTGTGTGTGTGTGTGTGTGTGTGTGTGTGTGTGTGTGTGTGTGTGTGTGTGTGTGTGTGTGTGTGTGTGTGTGTGTCCGTCGTGCTGAAACAAGCCCGTTGAGTCACGTTTCAGGAATCTCTCCCGTAAAGACCCGTTTGAGTCTCCTTCGTGCCAACGGCTGCTTTGTTAGGTCATAATATTTCCATCCTCCCTGAGGCCAGTTAAACTTCACTCTGTGGTTTCAAACACGTTTTAAAGCCCTGAAAACTTCTTTTTTTTTTTTTTTTTTTTTTTTTTTTTTTTTTTTTTTTTTTTTTTTTTTTTTTTTTTTTTTTTTTTTTTTTTTTTTTTTTTTTTTTTTTTTTTTTTTTTTTTTTTTTTTTTTTTTTTTTTTTTTTTTTTTTTTTTTTTTTTTTTTTTTTTTTTTTTTTTTTTTTTTTTTTTTTTTTTTTTTTTTTTTTTTTTTTTTTTTTTTTTTTTTTTTTTTTTTTTTTTTTTTTTTTTTTTTTTTTTTTTTTTTTTTTTTTTTTTTTTTTTTTTTTTTTTTTTTTTTTTTTTTTTTTTTTTTTTTTTTTTTTTTTTTTTTTTTTTTTTTTTTTTTTTTTTTTTTTTTTTTTTTTTTTTTTTTTTTTTTTTTTTTTTTTTTTTTTTTTTTAACCTCAGACTACAAACGAGCTTCGTTCTACATTTAAACTCAATATTTGTTGTTTAATTTGAGGGATTTGTGTCTTTTATTGGCAGATTTTGTTTGTTAAAATCACTCATTTAACTTTCAAACCTCTAAGTTAAATCTTTTATTTTCACCGTTTGTAATTTTTCTAATTTTAAATGGTTTTCTGGGAAGTTTCGTGGACAAAAATGCAAATTTTTTGCAAACTATTTTAAAGTCAAACATTCGCTGGTTCGAGGCTCTAAAATGAGAAATATTTGCTTTTCATGACCAAATGTGACGTTTGATGACGTCACGTTTGACTCCGGGATGTTGTGACGAACACGTTTATTCGTTTTCTGATGTTTTATTGAGAAAACAACGAACCACAGTTCATCTAAACAATCTTTAGTTTTAAACCATTTATCAAAATCAAATTCCTTCTTTTGGGACGTTTAATCTTTTGCTTTGCTGAATGCTTGTTAATAAACAAACGGTCCGTTCAACTTGTCGTATTACTTGTAACTAATCACTTCATTGGTTTTCCACTTTAACTTTCTTCCTGACACCGAACACCTTCTAGTTGTTGAGCTGCAGATTTAAACCGCGGCTGCTTCTTGTGTATTTGACTTCCACACAAGTGAAAGATAAACAGCTCGGCACCCAGAAAAGACAAAATGTTAATCTGTCAGCCTCCCGCCGTGTCAATAAAGCCCTTCCTCCGGCCGCCGCCGACCTTTGACCCCCGCGGTGAAACGTGGACGTCGGTTTGAAAGAGCGGCGGCTTCGTCCAACCCGTCCCGACACGCCGGCAGAGAAAAGATCAAAGCTGCCGCGTTCAGGTACTGAAGGAAACCGTCGGATATTCTAACTTTACTACGTTCTCAACGGGAGGCGGAGCTGTGACGGGACCGAGGCCACGCCCCCTCCCCGTCTGGGCAACAAACAAACCGAGTCCGGGACAACAACCGCAGCAGAGGGACAGAGCCGAGTGTCCTCAGCCTGAAGACGTTTCTACAGAGGACAGCGGGCCGATAAAACCAATGAAACATAAAAGAAGCGCTCGTCTGAGTCAAACAGGAAGTCGAGCTGGAACCGAGGTTACGTAACCAACATGGAAATCAGTCCTCTGATTTTCCTGCCGACCCGGTCGGCTGCACGAACGAGTGTCTTCAGGATCTGCTCATCCGTTCGGGTCGCGGTGACACAAACTCGCCCTCTTTTCCAACTCTGCTCGTTATTGATTCATTTACTGGATGTGTAACTGAACGTTTCCGTGGAAACGTTGCAGACGACAGAAACCTCCTGAATCACCGAGTTCAACCGCATCGTTGTTCGAGTCGGACCGCCGCCGGTTCACGGCGTGTTTTCCTGCTTAATGTGCAGCAACCGATGAGCAGCCGGATCTGAACCCAACAGATGGATTTAATGGAGAAATGAGGACTAATATTTCCGTTTGCGGCAGCGGAGTTCACCGCTTTCCATTTGAGTCGATAAAAAGCTCCTCTGTGCTGAAACTCAATTATTTGACGTCGTCCTGAGTTCTGCCAGAGATAAACTGCTCTCATAAAAGACTTTAGACGGCGATTAGCAGTCGGATAAAGTTTTATCAGACAAAGGTCAGAGTCGTCTGGCAGCCCAACAGAGCTGCTCTTTGTTCGGGGAGAACTTCTTCATTACGGAGCTCATTTGGCCTCGATGTGTCCGAGCAACAAAAACAAACAAGCCACAGGTCCGCTGACCATGTGACCCGACCGTGTGACCCGACCGTGTGACCCGACCATGTGACGTATCTTCCGGAGATATCAAATAATAAAAGTTGACTTTCACTCGGAGTTCATAAAGTACAGTTCCAGGAAGACGCCACACGGCTGGTAAAAACTTAAACAACCGTTTCCTGTCCCGTCTCAGCGTGGACGTCCGAAACCCTCCGGCTCTCTGAAGGCGGCCGGGCAGGACCGCAGCCACCCCAGAACCCCCCCCCCCCCATCAGCCCGCCATCTATCAGGCCCCCCATCAGCCAGCTATCAGCCCCCCCCCCCATCAGCCAGCTATCAGGCCCCCCATCAGCCAGCTATCAGCCCCCCCCCCATCAGCCAGCTATCAGGCCCCCCATCAGCCAGCTATCAGCCCCCCATCAGCCAGCTATCAGCCCCCCCCCCATCAGCCAGCTATCAGCCCCCCCATCAGCCAGCCGGGTCCTCAGGTCCGGCTCCTCCTTTCACACCAAACAATGGCCAGTGGACGCCTCCAGAGCGTATCAATGACGGAGGTAACCAGGGATAAGCCCCCAGCAGCCCCCCTTCATTAAACCAGGAGAAACAATCCCTCCATCTGCCGACACCGAGCGGAGCATCTGGTCCATTCAGAGCGAGGAGGAGGAGGAGGAGGAGGAGGAGGAGGAGGAGGAGGACGGACACGTCGAAGAGCAGAAAGGAAACAGCAGCGCAGGAATGTGCTTCCTTATTCTTTGTGGCGTCCAACGTCTTGTGACCTTTTCCAGAAAAAGACAGTTAATGTCGTTTTCTAACCTTTTGCTTCGGCACTTTAACGCCTCAGAGGTCAGAGTAAATAAAAAGTGAACCAAACCTGAGATTCAGCCGACGCAGCGATATTTGGAGATTTGTGATTTTTCTGCAAAAAACTTGTCGTCAGCAGAATCTGTGCTGAAAGTGTTAACGTCATAAAGTACGTCTTTAGAGAAGCTCTGATCCTCCGTTTCACCACCAAATACAACTTCTCTTCTCAATTTGACGCGAAACAAATTCACTTGAAACTCCACAAATTACAACGGAAAGTTTTTAGAAAATCTGCTGCAAAAAAATAAATAAAATAAATCTAACTTTTTCTGAAAGTAACGATCACAAAAAACCTCCATGAAATCCTGGAGGACGGATTAGAAGCTCCTCCTCCTCCTGCTCCTCCTCCTGCTCCTCCTGCTCCTATAGCAGCGTTTCCAACTAGCGGCGAGGTTCGATGACATCACGGGAAAGTCCCGCGACCTTCGACTCCCCCGACATTCATGAAGTTTCAACGTCTGGTCGTCCACGTCGCGCCTCGATTCTTTAGGAACATTTAAATATATTTATTTAAAGCTCAGATTTGTTGGATTTCTGGCTCCTCGTGTTCAGACTGATGATAGTTTCCTTTCCTACATTAAAAGAAGCACGCAGCCGTCTGCAGATGGATTCAAGCTCCCGTTAAAACCTCTGTAACAGCTGGAGACTGAAAGGAGTCCAGAGTGGGCGTGGCCCAGACGTAAGGTCAGAGGTCATCATTACACCTGCGAGCAACCGATCAGTTGGAAATTCAGTTTTCCGTGCCGGAGGCTGCAGCTTAAACCCAGTTTGAAATGTTGGGTTCATTTTGGATGAATTCTGAAACAAAAAGAATTTTAAATGTTCCCACATTTCTAGTTTTTTTTCCATCAACTCAACTCAACCAGCTGTTTCTGGATTTCTATCGAGCACAACGTGGCGAATCGAGGTGACGGACGCACACCAAAAGATTCAGCAACAAACAACCGCGACGTCGAGTCGCTAGCAGCGGTGGAAAAGTGCCTCCTCCTGCCGAGGATTATGGGTATTGTCGTAATTTGAGACAAACAACAGATATTCCTCAGTAATACGTTTCCTTGTGTAACCGGCTGGTTTCCGGTCGGATCAGCTGATTGGCTCTCCTCCGATAAGCCTAATTGCGTTTTGATGAGGGAACGTCCGATCTGATGGACGCCTCCTTCATCGGTCACTTCCTCCCGCCGATGACGTCCCGTTTATTACCGAGTCAGCGGCCGGTGGACAAATAGCTCAAAACCTCTTCCTGCCGTCTCTCCAACGTCTTCCAGCTCTTTGATGTCGCTCCCTCGGGCGGGTCGGTATCGCTGCCTCGGATCAAAGACGGGCGCAGAGCCGATAGACTATTCTACCGAGGAGCTTTTATTGGATCGGCCGGAAGGGCAGGAAATAATAAGAAAACAGGAAACATCCATCCAAGACAAATCAACTCTGTCTCAGGAGAGCCGTGAATATGAATCCTTCCAGGAAACAACGGAGCGATTGAGACGCTCGACTCCTTTCAGACACGCGAGGAAAAAAATCTGTTCACAATAACTTCCATTCATCTCCAGTAGAAAGGCGAAGATCGGAGCGCCGGCGGGAATCCTTCGGTTTGGATCGATTTACACGTGAAATGAGGTTTTTATTGGTTTGATTTATCAGCTCAAGTCCAATAAACATCAAACAGACGTGATTGATGACGATCTGACGCGAGTCGCAACAAGTCTTCATATCAAACAGGTGAAACTTGGTTTCCTGATCCACCTGCTGACCAACGTTCAGGTCCGAGACGGCCCATCTGGGGCCCGCGGGCCAGGGTTTCATCACCACAGCATTTGACAAGGTGAATATAGATGCTTCATGTTTTTGACAAAAATAAAATTACTATTAAGCAGATTAAAGAGTTTGGTTTTAGCAATTCTGCTAATTTTTCTCAGATTTCAAACGTTATTTGGCTTTTAGAACATTTGTGATCGTTTCTAATAATAAAAACAGAGCGATTAACTGATGCTTCAAAAATAAACAAAGATCAATGGATCATGGAAATAACAGCTAGCGGTATATATTTTAGATATTCATATAAATCACTCATATGGACTTATATCAGTAGTAGTTGAGTTTTTGGAAAATTCGATGAAAAGATTTAATCATTCACAATATAAAATTGCAGCTATCTCCCAGTTAGCTTAGCTTAGCATAAAGGCTTGAAACAAAGTCGGATTTGTCTTTAACAACAAAAATCAACCAATCAGCACATTTAAAGCTCATTAAATGATCAGTATTTGGGGGGGAACATGTTAATTCACATCCTGACATGAAAACCATCATCCAGTAAATATAAAGTAGGTTAGCTTGATGATTATTATCATTATCAATTAATCTGCTGATTATTCTCAGACATTTGATTTATTAAAATCATTTAATCAGACATTTAATGTGTCAGTTTACAGTCTCACGAGAATAACCGTCTCCTGGCTGCAGCTTTGTTTACTTCAGAGTAAAAACCGAGTGTGTTCTTTACATAATGTCCCCATAAGAGCAGATAAACCGTCTCGGTGTCGCCGGACAAACTGGGAGCCGTTTGGCAAACACACACACACACACACACACACACACACACACACACACACACACACACACACACACACACACACACACACACACACACACACACACACACACACACATCAAAGAGATGCTGCACTGTTGAGGTACATTTGTCAGGAAGGATGTCTAAATAAAGGGGAAAGCCCTCACACCACCCAAAGATGTGTGTGTGTGTGTGTGTGTGTGTGTGTGTGTGTGTGTGTGTGTGTGTGTGTGTGTGTGTGTGTGTGTGTGTGTGTGTGTGTGTGTGTGTATACAGTATGCGGTATAGGACACACACACTTTTTTTTTGTTTACTGGAAGTACATTTTCAAAAAAAAAAAAAAATTTACCAAAGAAAAGCTGCAAAAAGCCCCATAATGTAAAACTAAATGTAAAATAAAGGGCCATTACAAAGAATAAAGGTTTATATAAGTCAACAACGCACACAGCTTGTGTGGAAAGTTAACTTAAAAGATATTCAATTTATCGTCATATCAACAAAGAAAAGGATCAAATCCTGAATTTATAAGCAAATTTTCTTCACTTTTCTTTGATCCTGAAGTTCCAGATTGATCATCAACGTGGTTGCAGATCATTTAACTGTTCAACTTTTCCAACGATCCACAGCACAAACATCACAATAAACTTCATCAGAATCAGCCTGACGAACCACAATAAGAGTTTAGTGGCGGCAAAATTCATCTGCAGCCGTTTTAATAAACCGGTAAAAGTTATTTTTCAGGCAAAATGTCAAAAGTTATTTGGATTCAGCTGCTTCTTTGTGACGATTTGCAGCTTTCTTGCAACCGATAGTGTTGTGGAGCGTTTTAACTTTTCATGCTCGCTCCCTCCGTTGTTTCCCGTCCGACACACATGTTCTTGCTTTAGGCAGAGGAGGAGGAGGAGGAGGAGGAGGAGGAGGAGGTGATAGGTTGACAGGGCGTCCCGGCCCGACATCAAAATGGGCCTCGCTGGTTCTGGTCCACAGTGGAAACACAGCGAGGCTTCATGTTCCTCTAAAATACACAACAACAACCGAGGAGGCGACGCAACGCTTCCAGTAAACACACACACACGTTTTCTTTTACCATTTCCTGACTTTTGATGGACAAGACAAGTAATCAATAAACAACAATTAGTTGCCGCCCACATGGACGATGTGAACGATCAGATTAATGAAGACCTCACACATCCTGTTCTGCAGTTCAAATCTCAGCTGTTGTTTTCAACTGAAACTAAAATGAGATGAAGCTGCTGATTGATTCACATCTTCGGGCGTACCAACTCTAACGGGATGGTTTCACCCTTTTCTTAATCATTTAAGAGAGAAAACTTAAATTATTAGATTAATGTGGGCGTGTTGTTATTGTTAATATAAGTATTTGTGCCGTCTCTGCAGACTTCGGGGGTCCTGGATCCTCTTAAAGATGACAATTTAACGAGTTTATGAATTTATAGACATACAGATGACAGTTTTAATCGCTCCTCTATAACAAGATCATTAACTGAACTTTAAAACCGAAAGCTCCACATTTAACTCGGCGGTCTGGAACCGAAACTCACTGGACATTTTCCAACGAGCACAAAAAAACATTTTATGAGTGACATAACTGGCTGCAGCAGACCTTTGTGATTATAATCGGAGCCTCGAAAGCACTTAAACATGAAGCAGAAAGCACGCAGCTTAACTGGAAAGTTGCTCCAGTGAAGAAAAGAGTCCTAAAAACAGATGAAAGTGATATAACCAGAATAGGAGGGTTTTATGGTCGACTTCTGCCCCGAACGTATTCGTATAGTTCCTGTTACAACTGCCAGAGTATGTGGTGGATGTGGGGTGGGGTGAGGAGGGGGAGGGGGAGGGGGGAGTCCGTTTCTGGACTGCTCTCCATCGCGGGCAGGAAGGACAAAAAACCTCCTCTCTCGCTGCCAAACATTCCTCGACCCCAAAGGGATTTTATAGACCAGCGGACAGCAATGCAGGAACCATTATTACATCCTCGTCGTACTATTTATCACACCACCCCCTCCCCTTCCCCCCCTCCTCCCCCACGACGCCTTTCACTGCACCCCGTCAGGCCAAACACACAAAAAGAAAAAACTTCCTCAAAAAAAAAAAAGACGGGCTCATTCTGGTGTAAATGATTTGGGGGTTAAATGCAGAAAGCAGTCACATTCCTCCGAGATATAACGGATGGAGTCCGGCCCGGAGGCAGCAGGCGGAGGTTCGCTGGATTAACTCCGCGGATAAAGAGGGTTTTTTTCTTTAACCCTGATTAACCACCACAGTTGCGATCTCAAGCACATTTGGTAAATGAAGGAGCTCGGATGTCTTAGATTACAAAAACAAATGCTGTTTCCAGCCTCTCTGATGAGATGAAGTTCTGCATCACAATTAAAGGTGAATATTTGGTTGTTCTTTGGGACTAGATTGAGATTCATGAACCAGCTGTGCGGTTTGTTATCGTTCACCTCCAGCTCGGTGACTCGTGGCCGTACATGGACAGAAAGCGCTGAGGTCAACGGAAAAGAACCGGATCGGTTTGTTTGGGTCGGGGCGTCTCGGACAAACTGATAAAAAAATAACTGAGCAGCGTTGTTTGACTTTAGTTAAATGAAGCAATGACTTCCTGTTGGCGTCCAGTGGATGTGAAATCAATCCCTCAATAAAAAAAATAAAAAAATAACAACATTCCTGTCGTGCCTGAGGCTCCAAAAAACAACGTGTGCATTCAGAGCCGGTTCTATTGTCAGGAAGCAGAACATTGTTATCGATTAGCTGGGAACGCCAAACCCACATACCAATAATGACCTCAGTGGGAAGGGAGAAGAAAAGGCCACGAGGGAGGGGGGGGGGGGGTCATAGTTCAACGGCTGAATATCCATCAAAGGAGAGTTAAGCTTAAAAATAAAAATAAAAAAAGGTATAAGAACAGATGAAGGAGCAACAACTCGTCCTAAAGACAGACGAAGACGCCAAAATGTGGAGCAGCGAGACGAAGAGGAGGTCGGTGGGAAAACTGAAGGTGTGTCCCTCATGAAAAGGCCCCGAGGTCCTATTGAGATCCCTCCAAGGGTGCAAAATCCCAGAGAGGGCCGGTCAAGGTCACTAGAGGTCACATTCCAGAGGGGAACTAAAAAAAGGAAGAAGAACAACAAGAAGAAGAAGAAGAAGAAGAACAAGAAGAAGAAGAACAACAAGAAGAAGAAGAAGGAGAAGAAGAACAAGAAGAAGAACAACAAGAAGAAGAAGAACAAGAAGAAGAACAACAAGAACAAGAAGAACAACAAGAAGAAGAACAAGAACAAGAAGAAGAAGAACAGCAAGAAGAAGAAGAAGAAGAAGAAGAACAAGAAGAAGAACAACAAGAAGAAGAAGAACAAGAAGAAGAACAACAAGAACAAGAAGAACAACAAGAAGAAGAACAAGAACAAGAAGAACAACAAGAACAAGAAGAAGAAGAACAAGAACAAGAACAAGAACAAGAAGAACAACAACAACAAGAACAAGAAGAAGAACAACAAGAAGAAGAAGAAGAAGAAGAAGAAGAAGAAGAAGAAGAACAAGAAGAAGAACAAGAAGAAGCTACGTGGCTTTCAAAGAATGTAACGGACTGTACGGACGAGGTGAGTGCGACCACTGTGGTGCGTTCAAAAACACTCTTGAGTGCGACCACCGTGGTTTCAGATCATTCAAGGTGTTGCTGGTGTTAAAAAAACCCACCAGGCTTGTAGTTAAACCTGCTGCACCATTTGGGCTGACCAACTGGGAGGACAGGTGGGGGGGGGGGGGTGTCAAAACACACAAAGACAAGTTTCTACTGAATTTGAGCTCTAATCCTACAAAACTAAAAACTACTGAAGGACCATGTTTGATGTTTATTTATTGTTTGGTCAATAAAACACCAGAAAATAAAAAATGTTTGCAGCTTAGAAACAAAAAAAACATCACAAACCCCAAAAACACTGAAATATCAGCAGGAAACATTCGATGAGATAAAAGAGGCTGAAACTATAAAATATGAATCTTGTTTGATGGATAATGAACCTGCAGCTTTATAAAAACCCAGCAGAGATCACATGACCCAGCAAACAGCTGATGTCGTTCAACTCCACAAACACTCAAGTGTTTCACAATGAAAAAAAACACCAGGGGAAGTGACCAGGTCCACCTCAGGTCCACCTCAGGTCCACCTCAGGTCCACCTCAGGTCCACCTCAGGTGAGGTGACCAGGTCCACCTCAGGTCCACCTCAGGTGAAGTGACCAGGTCCACCTCAGGTCCACCTCAGGTGAGGTGACCAGGTCCACCTCAGGTCCACCTCAGGTGAAGTGACCAGGTCCACCTCAGGTCCACCTCAGGTCCACCTCAGGTGAGGTGACCAGGTCCACCTCAGGTGAGGTCCACCTCAGGTCCACCTCAGGTGAGGTGACCAGGTCCACCTCAGGTCCACCTCAGGTGAGGTCCACCTCAGGTCCACCTCAGGTGAGGTGACCAGGTCCACCTCAGGTCCACCTCAGGTGAGGTGACCAGGTCCACCTCAGGTGAGGTCCACCTCAGGTCCACCTCAGGTGAGGTCCACCTGGTCACTTCACCGGAAGTCGATTCAATTCAACATGAAAGAAGCTGCATATTGTTTGAAGCTGATATTTTAACATCAGTTATAAGACCTGAGGCCACCATGACTGTTTGATCGATTATAAATCGGTAAAGAGGAACCCCCCCCCCCCCCCTCCCCCCACACGGGATCCCAGCAGCTGCGGATGTCTGTGTGAAGCTAAGTGGCTAACAACACCGCAGCTACTCCCCAAAGTCGACCAAACTTTCCCATTTTAATCGGTTAATCGGTTGGTGCGCAGCGGCTCGTCCCGGTAAATCTCAGCTACGTGACAACGTGACGCCTCCGGAGGGGAAGCGGTGAGCTCGCGCTGCCGACGGCGGAAATAACAACTTCAAAGGAAAACGGTGTCTAACAAGTTAAAGAGTTAAAGAGTTCAAGAGGACCAACTTACCGACTCTGGAAACACGGAGGAGGATAAAAAGAGCACGAGGCACACGGTGAGCATGGCGGTCCTCCGGTGGGTTCACACGAAGCGGAATAAAGCTGCTGAACGGGAGCTTTAACGGGATCTGTACGGTTTAAAACGCAGCGCGGTGACCGTGTTCGGTGTCGTGTTCCGGTATAGTCCAACAGAAGGTACGGGTCGTCCACCTCCTTGTCTCCCGGTACTCGTTCCTCTCCGGCGGCTGCTCGACTCCTCTGAGCTCCGCACCGGTCCGTCTCTCTATATTGGAGCCGGAGTTCAGCGCTCTCCTCCAATCAGCGGCGTCACGCCCCCTTTGTTCCGGGCACGCCCCCTTTGCTCCGGGACGCTGCCCAGATTGGCCACGCCCCCACCCCCACCCCGGACCTCCCCGCCCCCACCGGGACGTCAACGCGGCCGCCATGTTGGTGTGGGGCAGCAGGACGTCGAGGTCTGCCCACGGGACGTCACCACATGTTCCTGTCTGGCCTCCAGCTGTTCGGCTCGTTTTTTTGAAGCCAGATGTGTCTCAGATGTTGAATTAATACTCAGAGGTTTGGATCCACAGAGAAATGAGTAAACGAGCCAGACGTTCCCAATTAGCTCATTTTACCAGTTTACCTGAAAGGTAATCTTATAATTTTGATATATAAAGACTTCTGGTGTTCATACAGAATAAAACTCAGACCAGGACAGGATGAGCTGCCGCCAATCAATGACTACGATTAATCAATCAATGACTACGATTAATCAATCAATGACTGTGATTAATCAACAAGTCTACCAAACAAAGAAAATAAACAACATCATCAGATCAGTTGATAACAATCAACAGTAATATTCCTGAAACGTGATCATTTCTAATCATGCTCTTCAATTTGTTCGAATAATACAAGATGTAATTTCACATTTAACACATTTCTCTGTCTTTAATAATGAAGATGACTTGATTTTCTTTATTTCTTTTCTACTTTTTTGATTATTGTAGGCTGACATTCAGTCATTAAACTGTATTTTACATTAAAAGTCAATTGTGAAAAGTTGCAGCCAAACATCTGTCAACATTAACGACCTAATAATGAGCTTATAACAGTTTCATATCTGCCAACAACCCCAGGCTGTAATCTTATCTAAGTGTCACACTTTAATGTGATTTTTTTTTTTTTTTACCACCAGAGGAGAATAGATTGTTTGTTTGTCTACCTTTGTGTTTGTTTGTTTGTCTACCGTTTGGCCTCAGCAGCCTTTATTTCTCTTAATTCTTATTTATTTATCTCATTCCAGAACAGAAGGTGACGTCCCATCAGGGATCCTCCGACAGCAGCGTTTTCTTTTCTGTCTGCGGGGTTTTTCTGCTGCTTCATGGAAATTCTTCTTTACAGTGACGACACCTTCTGGGAAAGTTCCTCCTCCTTTCCTCCCACCCTCCTTTCCTCACTCCTACCTCCCTCCTTTCCTCACTCCTACCTCCCTCCTTTCCTTTTCCCCTTTCCCTCTCAACACATGATTTCACTCTAATCTAACAGCATTACTCCGTTTTTCATTTTGCTCTCCAGGTTGTTTTTACGACGTCTTGCATCACCGATCTTCTCGCTTTTCGTTTTGGAGCATGTGATGTTTTTTTCTTTCAGACCTCGGTTGTTGTTTGTGTTTGTTATTCTCATATTTTATGAAACTTAAAGTACTTTATCATCTTTTATCACCTTTTATAAAACTTTAAATTTTCCGTCGGAAATAAACAGCAACTCGATTTACGTTTTTAAAAGTACAACACACACACACACACACACACACACACACACACACACACACACACACACACACACACACACACACACACACACACACACACACACACACACACACACACACACACACACGGTGACAGGTTCCTTTCAGGTATGTCTGTGTGTGTGTGTGTGTGTGTGTGTGTGTGTGTGTGTGTGTGTGTGTGTGTGTGTGTGTGTGTGTGTGATGTGTGTGTGTGTGTGTGTGTGTGTGTGTGTGTGTGTGTGTGTGTGTGTGTGTGTGTGTGTGTGTGTGTGTGTGTGTGTGTGTGTGTGTGTGTGTGTGTGTGTGTGTGTGTGTGTGTGTGTGTGTGTGTGTGTGTGTGTGTGTGTGTGTGAGACTCCATTACATAAACAATTAAACCTTGTAGAGCTGCAGACGTTGTTGTAGGTGTGTTGTTTGTTCCTAAAAGAGGAAGTGCGGGTTTCCAGCGTCTCTTTGTGTTCCTGCGTCACCTGGTTGGTCACATGATCGGTTCTGCTCAGGATTTATGGCCTCGTGAATGAATTCTGGAATATTGAATATCTGACATGAAACCAGACAGCATTGATTTGCTCCATATTCGTAATGTCTCTATTGAAGAATCTGAGAACGTTGTCAGCGCGGTGACAGTCGGATCAGATCAGCATCAACAAGATAAAGTCTACGAACGTTCAGCAGGAGGAACGACTGGCTCCAGACTTCACACCGGTGGAACTACAGACTGGATATAAAACTACAGACTGGATATAAAACTACAGACCGGATATAAAACTACAGACCGGATATAAAACTACAGACTGGATATAAAACTACAGACTGGATATAAAACTACAGACCGGATATAAAACTACAGACTGGATATAAAACTACAGACCGGATATAAAACTACAGACTAGATATAAAACTACAGACCGGATATAAAACTACAGACTAGATATAAAACTACAGACTGGATATAAAACTACAGACCGGATATACAACTACAGACTGGATATAAAACTACAGACTGGATATAAAACTACAGACTGGATATAAAACTACAGACTGGATATAAAACTACAGACCGGATATAAAACTACAGACTAGATATAAAACTACAGACCGGATATAAAACTACAGACTAGATATAAAACTACAGACTGGATATAAAACTACAGACTGGATGTAAAAGAGTTCGTAGCTTCAGGTCTGTAAAATGGTTCTGATCCAGAAGTGTCTTCAGCTGCAATACCAGCGAGTGCCACTAGAGGTCGGCTCCAAAAAGCCTCCGGCTCCATAGACTCCCATTCAACTTCTCTCATCAAATCCAAAGTGAATAAAATGTGTCCATCAGTTATCTCGGTGTTGTTAGCTAAAGTCACTCCTTCTTCTTAGTTTTCTGGAGGTCCATCTGAAAATAATCCCTCATTCATTAGAAAAGAAGATTCAAGAAGACCTGGTTTTGACAAACACGTCCTGAGAACAGGAAACCGTCTCCGAACTCGTCGATCATACGTTCGGTTTTACAAAGTGAATAGATATAACTGATTCTCTGGGTGTTCTTGGCTTTCCTTGAGCCGTTTTATTTTTCTTTCTTTATTGCCTTGTGATGTTTTTTGGGAGGTAATTAGATGCAGACCCCAAGAAATTAGTGACTTGTGTGAAAACTGAGAAAGAAAAACCAGTAATAATGTAAGAAAACTGAATGCTAAAAGGGAGATTCTGGTCAAACTTCAAGTGAATGTGCTCTGATGCACATTCTCATATCTGAAATGACGTTTTAGAAAAAAAGGAAACATGATGCGAGAGTGACGAGAAGTGAAACACAAAGGGGGTTTCTGTCTATCGTCCAACAGCTTTGAGGAAGTTCACGAAAACCACGATGTCACAAGAGAATGTTCGTCTTTTTATCAACAACAGGAAGTGAGAAGAGTTCAGTCGAATTTTCTGACATTTCATACAGGAAAAACCTGAGAGACAGAAAGTGAGATTGAGAGGCGGAAATAGAGAAGAAGAAGCAGAGAGAGAAAACAGGAGGTGACGGGATTCCCCCAAAAATAACAGAATAAATGTTTAGGACAGTATTAAAAATAAAAAGGTTTTATTATCTTACTCAATCTCAGAGCTTCAGTTTTAACCATCAACACAAAATAAAATCAAGAATCTTAGCGAGCAGCAGCTACTTGAAACCTTTGAGCCAAACTGTGTTGTGGATATACACATTTTAAAATATAAATTTGATCTCTTAAGGCCTTATGAAATTACTATCTAAAAATCGACATTAAAACTTTTCATTTAAAAGTGTTTTAACACATCAAACAGTTTAGATTTTGTTTTTTTTAGTTATTTTTAATTCTATATTTGTCAACAGCTCTAGTCGAGAGAGTCCTGTGTCAGAGTTCAGTTTCAAAACATTTATCATCTTATTTTTTAAGTGTTTTTACCAAACTGATAAACATTTTTTTTACTTTAACACAGAAAACCTCTAACAAGGTCAAAACATTCATCACAGAAGAACAATACAGCTGCAACCAGCGAGTATCTTCATCGTCTATCGACTGTTCAGGGTACAGAATGTCCGAAAATCAGGAAAAAAACAACACGTTCATATATTTAAAATGCTTTTCTTGTCTGACTAGAAGTCAAAAAAGAAACTGAACAAATCCGACTGTCAGAAACAGAACCTTGAAGTTCTGGATGTGTTTCTGTCTCATTAAGACAGAGACGAACATCAGAGTCTAACACCAAGACAACAGGGTGGAAAGCCAAAGAGAAGTGACCAACACAAGGTCAAATCCTTCACAGAAAAGAGCAGCTGACTGAGGAGGGACATTTCTTTTAGGAGTTGTTTATATAATTGAATACAATTTAATTAATGTATAAAACCACAGATGAGAGCAGCTGTGACTGTTTCAAATTAACTCCTGAAGTCTGTCAGTCGAGCTTTTCTGAGGCTTCAGCGCCTCCTGCTGGTCACACACAAACACAACATGTCTGTTCAACTGAGTCTCAGGAGAACAGCCTGTTTTCTTTATAATACATCTTACACACTCATTTCTTGTTAATTAAATTAAAATTGTACCATATTTGACTGACTGTAAATCATTAATATTCTGACTAACAATATGAATATTCAGCATCTTGATGTGTCACACCTGTCAGGTGGACGGATTATCTCGACAAAGGCTCACTAACACCCATTTTAACCAATTAAAATAATAAATATTTTTGTGTTTAGAAAACAAGTTTGAGATCTTTTACTACTACGAATGAAAAATGGAGCGAAAACAAAAAAATAGTTGCGTTTGTATTTTTGTGTGGAGCTGAAATATTAAATTTAGAGATTTGCATGTTTAATCAGACAGAAACTGACAAAATACTGTTGTTTTTCTTTTATAAATACAGCATGTCTTGATAAATAGAAACAGAAAACTGGATTTAGTGTCTTTATTAACAGGAATCCTCCTCTGGTGTTTATTTATCTGCAGCAGGGACAAGATGTCCTCAAACGTGTCTCTGATAAACATCCACACGTTTCACCGTCTTCAACACCGACTCATCAGAAGCTGGATGTGTTCCAGGTGTGTTAATCCCACAGGTGACCTGAACAGGTGATCTACATTTAACTGACAGCAGTAATAAAGGACTATGAATATTTACACAAACAAGCATTTGTCTTTGTTTTTCTTGATTTGTTTTTATTAGTTTTTGTAATTTTGTTTTAATTTTGACACTTAATGAACATGAAACACATCTAATCTTCTTTAAATTTGTGTTGTCAGGCAGATGAATCTTATTTTAATACAAATATGACTATCGACTGTTTTCGGGTAAATTTAAAAAAAAAATTAAGTGAAAATAATAAGTGCTGCTGTGTGACTGAGTGTTTTATTTAGATTAAACGAAATTCTCGTGAGAGCTCGCAGGTGAGGTGAGTTTGTGAAGTTCAGGGTTTGTCTGTTCATCTGCAGGTTGTTTGTGCAGCAGCAGGAGGTTCAGCGTCGCTGCCTGCAGGGGGCGCTCTGCTCCTGCATTCAGACCCAGAGGGAGGTTGTTCACTCATGAGATGTTCAGGTGTCACTTTTTTATGAAAGAAAACCTTTTGTTGTTTTTCATAAATACTAATTACAAGACCTTTGACCTCGGAAAAGTAAACGACAAGAAGCTGAAATAAAAACAAAAATACCGACAAAAAAAAAATCAGCAAATTTTTTTTTAAATGAAAGTATAAAGTATTTGTGGCATAAATAACACTTCAAACATATCGAAGTGTGAATTATTCAAAAAAACTTCCCCAGTCTGTAAAAACAATGATGTCAGCTGCCGATCTTCAACCTACTTGTGCTAATATTTGTGTGAAAGCTTTTCTTAAATGAATAGTTTACTTAAGGTGGTAATTAAGTGTTAATTAGCACCTCGACAGTTGATCTTATTTTTTTGTGTGTATCTGCAGCCGCATGCATCCAGATGTAAACTACAGCCGGTCCTGCGTAACTGAACCCTGAAGCTTGCCAGAACAGATCCATCATCATTTACGTCCTGCTGAGTGCTGTTTGTCTCCACAGCTGCCCCCCACACCCACCCCACACCCCACCACCCCACCACCAAAGGTCAGAGCATAAGAGACTGTTTAGTGGCTCTGAGCCGCGAATGAAAGGCCGGCCTTGAAGAGGCGAGCGAGAGGCGGCGAGGAAATGAGCGTGAAATGAATGTCACGTTGAAATCAAAGGCGGGAAGATAAATGAGAGGTGGCTGGAAATCACCTGGACGGAGAGACACAGAGGGAGCGATGGATGGATGGATGGAGGGATGGAGGGAGGGGGGGACGGAGGGGGGTAATTATTAGTGATTGAGCAGCTTCCCCCTCGTGTGTTTCATTAGCAGGAGGCTGTTCACACACAATCTGCTCTCTGTTGGGCCGCGCCAGAGCCCCGAAACCCCGGTTTATTTGACCATCTGAAATCTTAACAGTTAATACTTGTATATTTCCAGCATAATATTGTCTCTGGCACAGATCGCCAGAAAACGTATCCCCGTGAAAATAAACAGCCGCGTTCGCATGCCAGGTAATACAAGGGCCGTGTACTGAAAACGGGGGAGGGGGGTGGGGGGGGGGGGCTCAAACAGGTGAGACGAAGGAACCGAAATGAAAGGTGGAAGTCCTTGAAAGCATGAAGTTAGCTTCATATTTCATAGCATCGGGTTATTGATCAGTTCAGGCTTATGAAACAAAACAAAACAAAAATCTAAGCTGGTATCAGGATTTTCACAGACAGTCGTTTTCGGAAGTGTTCCTGAGCCATGCAGTGATTTCCACTACAGATTCATGTCTTTTTTTAATGTGCCGCCGAAGGGCATGAAGATATTGGTTTTTTTAACATTATACCGTAAAGGACTATTTGTCCGTGCAGTCTTTCACAGATTAAACTTTACCTCCCAAAATGTGAAACTATCCCTTTAAATAACTATTTGTGTGTTTCTTGGGTAAAAAATGATGGTCTGTAAAAACACAGAAACACCTGCACATGCTGTGATTTTTCATCATCGTGTTACGTCTGCGGCTGCAGTCGTTTCCTCTGTGTGTCAAAGGAAAGGAGAGCTGTGGAAGGTGATAGGCTACAATCACTACCACCACATCATCATCATCATCATCATCATCATCATCATAACACTCGTACAGGGACGTGTTTACACACAGTTTATCAGGGGCCCGAGTGGGTTTTTTTCTTTTTCCCCTTCGGCTGGCAGGAGAGCTGAAAGTCAACATTGGAGTGAAGGTAAATGACGGAGCTGCACACACGTTAAGCAAACACCTGCGGCTCAGGTGGAAAAGCACGGCGTCTCCTGCCGAGAGAAGGAGCTCTTTATCCGAGGATCAAACCTCTCAGCACACGACCACCTGACGCTCCCGCAGCTTAAAGGTGAAAGCCCTAATTTTATTACAACTTCAAACAAAGGTCAGGACAGTCTATCCACCGTCTGATGTGGGACGCTGCTCATCACAATGCTGCTTTATTCATGGCCAGACCAGGAGATTACGGGACCCCGAGCACACAGAAGGGCAAGACCCGATTAATCAAAGCGAGGCGTGTGCAGGCGTGTTGTCGTGTTGGAGAAGCCCGTTGCCACGGCGCCACAGTTCAGGTGGTTTGTGTTCTCCGGGTTTCAAAAGACGCAGCAACAAGACAGGAAACCGAAACAACGTGACAAAGAGGGAAGAACAGACTAAATACAGTAAGGAGAGAAGGACAACGAGGGACAGAGACAACACTCTGAATACTTCCTGCTGCTCCGTGTGCAGCGCTGCGCTGCGTTCAACAGGAACAATTTAGGAACTTTTTCACACCTCGTTAAAAAGAAAGTCACATGACACAAAACTGTAGACAGACATTTACTAAAGATGTCAGAGTTGTTTTCTTGCCTTACTTGTATTTTGTATCTTTGGAGTTTGTCCGCATCGGCTTTCAACACATTTCGACGATGACTTAATGCAAACCTTAAAGTCCCTTTTAGAAAGTGACAGCTGAGAACACAGAACAACCACCTCAGAAATGTTCCAGGACACAAATGTCTTCACAATAACTAAGATGTTCCTCATAACAACAAGAGCGCACGCTGACGTGAATGCGGTCGTCCTGATTGCACCTTTTTGTTTCTCCGTCTGTGTTCTGAGCTTTTTTCTTCTTTTTTTTCCTGAGAAACGTTCGAGGGTCTAAAAGGTTTACAGTTCACCGACCGCATCCAGACGTGTCACACTTTCCATGTTCGGAACCGAGTTACTGCTCTCTCTGTCAGAGGAGGTAACTCGCTCAGCCAGGCCTTCACCTCCTCCTCCTCTTCCTCCTCATCTCCTCCTCCTCTTCCTCTTCCTCCTCCTCCTCCTCCTCCAGCCTGAGGAGCCTTTTCTGTGAGCGATGAAGAAACCAATAAACAGACTCTCTCAGTGATCCGTGTCACATTGTTTGGCCCACCTGCAGCCGTAAACTCGTCACTGCGGACTGGATGTTCTCAATTTGTTCCAGCGAAGCTCGGCCTTGTGATCGCCTAAAGGAGGCACCGGTGGAGCATCTGGTCCGAGCGGTAAATACAGCAGCTCTGGGCTCGGTTTGAGTTCGGTCCCGGAAAACCACAGGACGATGAGCAGAGCCGGTGTCAGAGAGCCGGCACATCGGGGCACCGCGAAGGTTTACGCAGCTCAAACGTTTCTGGAGTTCTTCAAGTTATCAGTTCCATGAAGTCGAGCTGCGTTCGGGTTGAATACATGAAAAAAACAAGCAATAGTTAAAACCCTCACATGCGGTTCCTTGGATATGTACCTGTACCTGTGGTGGGACAAGCATTCAGGTTCATTACATACAACCCCCTTCCCAAATAAGTTGGGACCCTGTGTAAAATGTAAATAAAAACAAAAGGTGATGATTTGTAAATCATGTAAACTCATATTTAATGGAAAATAAACCAAAGACAACATATGAAATGTTGGAATATTTGCTCATTTTGAATTTGATGTCAGCAACACGTCTCTATAAAGATGGGACAGGATCATGTTCATCACCTCTTCTTTTAACAACACTGTAAACGTTGGGGAACTGAGGAGACCAGTTTCTAGAGTTTTGAAAGTAGAATGTGGTCCCATTCTTGCCTGATAGAGGATTTCAGCTAACTGAGCGCCGATAAAAAGCCGGATGCTCTTTAACCTGGAGGATGCAGCGTCCATGATTTCCAAAAATAATTTCATATTTTGATTTATTAATCAACAGCACAGTTTTCCATTTCACCCCAGTCCATCAGGAATCCGGTCTGAACGGGTTTCAAATCGAAAAATGACAAAACCTCCTTGGAAACTCAGTAACGTTCTGCTGCAGTCGTACTTAAATAGAAAATTAATTAACCCTTTCCAGTGAAAATCTGCCTGAACATCACCAAATATCAGAAACACACCAGTAGCTATTTACGGTGGAACCTCCATGACATGGACAGACAGCGTGACTAATCCTTCCAATTATAGAATAAAAGCTTCGACACACGTGTGCAGCCTGACCATGAATATTCTATATTTCCTGCCATTTAAACAACCTTTTTCCTCCTATGGTTTTATAAACAGAGCGGCAGATTTCCAGCGAGTCGCCGCGACAACAGGACGCGTCTCCAAGCACAGGCTCCCCGTTATGAAGGGAGGCTGACGGCTAACAAATTGACTCTTTGTTTTATTGGTCTAACCGCACGGCAGACGCTGTCTGGCCGTGCGGTTTCGCAGCGTCGCTCATCCCTGTCTGTCTAAATATCAGCCGACACGCCCGCCTCCCTCTGTTATTACAGTCGTTGGACTTTTTAACCGTTTGCTGAATCCAGTCGGAGACGGTGGAGGCTGACGCTTGTCGTCTGTTCAGGGTGATATCGAAAGGAAAGCTGACGGGAATTTCTTCAAACTTGGCAAAACCATTTCCTTAGTACCAAGGATGAACTGATTAAAGTTTGGTGGTCAAAGGTTAAAGGTCGAGGTCACTGTGGCCCCGATTCAACTCATTCTCATTCTCATGATATCTCAGGAACGGCGAAATGGAATTTTTTCAAACTTGGTAAAACCATTTACTTTGTATGAAGGATGAATCGATCCGAGTTTATTCATCAACGGTCAAAGTTCAAGGTCACTGTGACCTCACATCCTTCTCATCCATCCACCCTCTTGACTAAGTGTCTTCAAACTTGGCAGAAAAATGAATAGATTTTGTTGGAAAAGGTCAAAGGTCACTGTCACCTCACAATCACCCATGCTCGTGTCAGTAGTGGTCACTATGTCTCAGATATGAATTGGTTAGATGTTTGGTTGTCAAAGGTTGGAGACCAAGTTCAGTATGACCTCACGCCCATCCTGTCTGTCAGTTCCATTCTTGTGAATAAAATATCTCAAAAACACCTTGAGGAAATTATTTTAAATTTGGAACAAACATTAACTTGGACTGATTAGAAATTTGGTGGTGAAAGGTCACTGTGACCTCACAAAACATGTGTTGTCAAAACTCAGTAGTTCATACGTTCCGTTTTGACATTTGACACAAACCGTGTAAAGTGTTGTGGTAGTTGTGGTTTTCAGTTTTCAGCTGTGCGATTGTTTGAATCCGTGGAACTGAAACCAATGACTAATTGTTGATAACACTGTCGGACTTCATTCTTCTGACGAAGTGTTGATCTTCTCCAGAATAGAAAGCATCTCTTCGGCCCGTTCAGGCGGAGGAACCGTCTTCGTCTCCGGAGCTGCTCCGTGTGTTGGAGCAAGTTGTTTGTCAGTTGGCTCCGGTTGGACGCCATGTGCTCCTGATGTCCTCGGCTTGAATCTGGGCTCCTCGTTGCATGTCTCAAACTGAGTAAAATCAACAAGTTATCTTTCAGAATTAAATGTTCCCTCGGTTGTGCGTGCCACACGAGCTGCAGCTGCAAAAGGAAAACCACATTTCCTCCAAACCCACTTTTTCTTCCTCGGAGAATCTGCTGCGCTCCAGGTTTTCTGGGCTGAGAGTCGAGGGTCCGGCGTGGGAGTCCAGCGTCCGGACGATGTGTTTACATGTCAGCGTCTTCGGCGTTACCCTCGAACACCCACCCACTGTTCCTCCGACACAGGAAGTACCTTCACATATACAGAGCCTATAAAAAGGGTTCAGACCCGGCAGTGTTTCTCAGGTTTTATTCTTTCACCACACAGAGCAACCAAAGCAGGGAAAGTTTATTTATTTCAACAACAAGGTGGCAGTAAGGTCGCATAAAATGCTGTTTTCTTTTTTTATAGGCTGTTGTTTTTGCTTCTATGATCTTCGTAAAAAGGGAGATTTTCACGCTATAACGTTAAATGCAGCCTTCACTGTTCACCATTTATTTGTCCACTGCTGGCTGCATCCAGAACTTTACAGAAAAACAAAACAACTTTTAACTGACAGCAGAATAAGAATAGCCGGTGTTACACTGAAATCTGTCCCCCATCAGATTCTGTGACCTGTCCAGATATTTAAAGGCCAAAAACCACACGTAAACCTTCAAAATATAACTTTTCCCGTTTTTAGCAGGAAGTGACCATATTTGGACGAGCTGGGGGAGGAGCCAGCGGTGGATCTGACCGATCTGATTGGAAACCTGAGGATACTACGTCCCGCCCACCGATAGCTGTAACCTGGCTGCACCACAGGCCTGTCAATCAAACAGACACGCCCCCAAAAACAGGTCCTTTTGAACCTTATTTTCTAATTAATGACATTATTTTCAGATGAACCGTCAGTGTACTGAATTCCCACCAGGTGGCAGCGTTGTACTTGGTGAATAAGGTAAATGAACAGGCATTAAGGAGGACGACTCATGATGGACTGGGGACCTTTAACACTGCGCACACATTGGCAGCGTGTTTTCTACTCAGGAGGACCAGGAGAACATCTGGATATGCAAATGAGCACATGTAAGTCTGTTTCGACACCACGAGTTGCTGATTTGCTGTTTGTTGCTATGGGTTACGGGTAACTTATTTGTTCTTATTATTCCGTTCAATTAAGACAATTAACCTTTTTAACTTGTTAATGAGCCACTGCTAGCATCTTAAGGCTAACTTATGCTAATGCCAGTTTCTCTTGACTTATGTTGGTTAATGTGATGCTAACTAGCTGATTGTTACTCTGATTCTTTTCCCAGATATCCTACGAACTTACATACGTACACTCCTACGTGCAGAACTACGGTTGTTCTGAGCGCCAGTAAAGTTCAGGTGGATTTTTTTTTGTGATTGTTGCAATCAATTTTTTTTGATTTTGTGGTGGATTCTGTCAGAAAGTTGCGATCTAATTTGCAGAGTTTTAAGTGAGTTTTTTTTGCATAAAATTGTGTGAATTCAAAAACATTGCAAAGCAAGAAAGATTTTTTTATTTTTTTTGAAAGCACTACTTGATAAAAGGAATAAATGTAATCGCGTCCTTTCAATCATGCTGCAATAACAAGAATATTTTACTTCTAATCTTTTTTCTATGTATTTATTGAACTTAGAGAACAGTGGAGATAAAAGGTCCTAAAAGGTCCTAAAAGGTTCTAAAAGCTGCGTATGTTTCCAGAACAGACCGTCTGTGACTGGAATATAGAAACAAGGACTACATCAGTCTTTCAAAATAAGAGCTTTAGATGCTGTTTAATTCATGTTCATTCAACACATAGACCTGCTGGATGAAACAAACAAAGAGACGTCTCTGACAACTGGACGTGTGGAGAAAACTCATTTAACATCCAGTAATATGGAATCACTTCTATCGATAATAAGTATTTCATTCGAAACCTTTATTGTGAAGGTCACCTTGAAACCAAATCCTGTCACTTACGATTTTTCCACTTGAGTTTTATTTGCAGAGCAGAACCTTCCTGATTGTAAATGAGGAGTTATTTTTGGTAATGAAGTGAGTTTTGTTTGAAAGACTTTTGTATTTTTGCCCCATTAAGGAACGCAGAAAACTAAAGTTGCCTCTCCGAGTTTCATCAAGTCATTGATTTAGTTTTCTGATGTGTAATGAGCCTGAAAGCCAAACTTCTTCTGACTTTCAGCCACAATAATCTGCATATAAAGTCCGTCTGGCAGCTGAGCGTGAAGCTCTGAACGGACCGGTGTGCTTCTGCAGAGAAAACAAACATTCTGCTCTGTTGAAGCGGCGTTGATCCGTTACTGTGCGCCGTAACGTGGAAGCTGTTCCCTCGTCATCCTGCAGCTGTTCGTCCGGTCGACGGCATCACGTTGATTTAACGCGCGATCCACGACAGCCTCGTCTCGTCCAATCGCTTCTGTTCAGCCGTCATGTCCTCCGCTGAAAGACAAAAGGAAAGAGAGGCAGAGAGACGGAGAGGGAAAGACAAACACTGCACCAGAACCAGAACCGGCTCCGGTTTCAAACCACCAGAGACCCTCCCCGCTGCCAAGAGCTCCAGTTTTGAACCCGAGCTTTCTGGCCGCTAATTATTCCACGAGCTTGGTCGAAACTGGATTTATGGCACCGAGCTGGCGCTGCTTGTGGCATCATAAATTAAACTGGCAAAGAAAGTTAGGATCAGAACCGAGGTCCCCGGTCCTGCACCGCAGGAACCCCAAAAAAGATGTAAAAACATGACAAGGAGACACAAAACAACCACGAAGAACAAAATGACCACAAAGAGACACAAAACAACAACAAAGAGACACAAAACAACACAAAACAACAACAAAGAGACACAAAACAACCACGAAGAACAAAACGACCACAAAGAGACACAAAACAACAACAAAGAGACACAAAACAACATCAGAGAGACACAAAACAACAACGAAAAGAGACACAAAAGAGACACAAAACAACAACAAAGAGAACAAAACAACCACAAAGAGACACAAAACAACAACAAAGAGACACAAAACAACCACAAAGAGACACAAAACAACAACAAAGAGACACAAAACAACCACGAAGAACAAAACGACAGCAAAGAGACACAAAACGACAACAAAGAGACACAAAACAACAACAAAGAGACACAAAACAACATCAGAGACACACAAAACAACCACGAAGAACAAAACGACAACAAAGAGACACAAAACAACAACAAAGAGACACAAAACAACATCAGAGAGACACAAAACAACCAGGAAGAACAAAACGACAACAAAGAGACACAAAACGACAACAAAGAGACACAAAACAACATCAGAGAGACACAAAACAACCACGAAGAACAAAACGACAACAAAGAGACACAAAACGACAACAAAGAGACACAAAACAACCACGAAGAACAAAACGACAACAAAGACACAAACCGATTGTAAATTGATGCTAACTGACGGGAAACAGTGAACCCATCAGTTTGCGACCGTGATTGTAGTTTTAACAACATTTTGGTAACAAATCAAAAAGCTTCAACCAGTTCAGACTGATGAACCTGTTCAGGAGCTCTTCATGATCAGAAAGTGGAAGCAGCAGAAAAAGTGACCACGTCGGTGACGTGTGTGTGTGCGTGCGTGCGTGCGTGCGTGAGTCACGGTGGAAAAGAGGGAGGAAGATTTGAGGAGAAATATTGCTGTTAAATGAGCCCGGACAGCCTGATGACATCACGCGGTAATTAAAACAGTTTTCTGGAATTCCGTTTCCAATTCCTGCGCGCGCAGGTTTGCTGGAGGATTTGTCGAGCACCTGCAGGTTGGTGTGTGAGTGAAATATTTTCACTGGACGGGGTTCAAACTTTGAAGGGGAAAGAGAGAGAAAAAAACCGGAGGCAGCGGCATTACGCCATTCTTGCCTCTCTTGGAAAAAAGTGGGATTTAAAGAAGTTTCTTACAAGATATCCAGCAGAAGTTCCGCGGAGTGTTTAACGCGAGTTTTCTCAGGCTCCTCTCGGGTTTCTGCTGCCTGTCTCCGGATCTCTGCAGCACTATGCTTCTCACACTGGACAGATGGGAGAATAAAGCTTTGCAGGATTTGTTTCTTCCACTTTTAAAACTCTTTAACGCATGTTTCTGCAGCCTGTTTCAGACAGGAGAGGAACTTTTTATTCACTTCTCCTGCGGCGGAGCGCAGAGGGAGCTCAGAGGATGAACGCCTCGGACCTCACAGGACTGCAGCCTTTTC
>NW_027210725.1:787500-792500 GCF_029030835.1 Brachyistius frenatus
GTTAAATCCTGTTGCTTTTGTGCTCATGGGTGTGTTTGTGTACTTGTTTTATGTAAGTTGTGAGTACCTAAATATTTGTATGTACTTGTGGGGACTCAAAGACTCAAATGTCCAAAAGTCTAGAAAAACATATTTAGTTTATCGCATAACGAAGAAAAGACCACTTTTACTTTTTTCATTAGAGTTGACACGATGACACAAATATCACGGTCATACAAAATGTAAACCAGTCTTTGATGTTTTTATCTGTGGTTGTGCTGGAAAGGAAAAGATGGAATCAGATAATATTTGACATCAACGATGTTTCGAGTCCACGAAAGAGATTTATTTAAAATAGATGTAACTTTTTAAAATTGGTGTGTTGAAGTGGAAGTTCTTTACTGAGCAGTATTTGTGTTTCCGTTTTCAAATGTCGACTTCTCGTTTCCCGTTCTTCAGTATCGGTGTTTTTCTGTGTGAATGTTTACCGATGTCTTTTCTTCCTCCCTCAGATGAACGTGGTCCTCAGCTGCGACGGCAGCGATATCACTTCAACATCAGCTCTCTGGAGCGAGACGGGCTGCTGGGGGCCGAGCTGCGCATCCTGAGGAAGCGCCTGTCTGACCCCCGCAGAGTCTCCACGGGCTCCGCTGACGGAGGAGGAGGAGCAGGAGGAGGAGCAGGAGGAGGAGCAGGAGCAGGAGCAGGAGGAGGAGGAGGGTCGTCCCCGTGCCTGAAGCTCTACACCTGCGCTTCAGGTAAACAGAAGCCGGTTCTGCTGCAGACGCGGACCGTGGAGGATCTGCTCAGCGGATTCGGCAGCAAATGGGAAGTGTTCGACGTATGGAAGGTGTTCAAGGGTTTGAAAAGCCAGCAGGAGCAGCTCGGCCAGCAGCTGTGTTTGGAGCTGGAGGCCCTGGAGCACCGAGGCGGGCGGCCCGCCGACCTGCGCTCGCTGGGCTTCGCCCGGCTCGGAAGGACCAACAAGGAAAAAGCCTTCTTCTTGGCGTTCGGCAAAAGCAAGAAGCGCGACCTTTTCTACAACGAGATCAAAGCGCGGTCGGGCCACGACAACAAAACCGTCTACGAGTATCTGTTCACCCAGCGGCGGATGCGACGAGCTCCCGCCGCGAGGGCCGCTAAAAAAATCCTGCAGCCGCCGCCGCACTCCCTCCCTCAACACCAGGCGGCGAAGACGAGGCCGCGCTGCCACCGGAGGCGCCTCCACGTCAACTTCAAGGAGATGGGCTGGGACGACTGGATCATCGCGCCGCTGGAGTACGACGCCTACCACTGCGACGGCGCCTGCGACTTCCCGATCCGCTCGCACCTGGAGCCGACCAACCACGCCATCATACAGACGCTCATCAACTCCATGGACCCGGAGTCCACGCCGCCCACCTGCTGCGTCCCGACGCGGCTCAGCCCCATCAGCATCCTCTACATCGACTCGGCCAACAACGTGGTCTACAAGCAGTACGAGGACATGGTGGTGGAGTCGTGCGGGTGCAGGTAGCGCCTGGGTTTCAGATTCTTTTGACATTACGGCCGAGTTTAAAACTGGAAGATCAACACTGGGCGAAAGAGTTGTTATTTTAGACTCTTCACACACTGGTGGGCTATGAGACATACCAGAGACCGTTAAAGACTAAACAGACGGAAGATAAACTCGTGGAGGTGATGCTCTCGAACGCCCACTCACTGAAACTGGTGTTGATGACGAGCGAACTGAGAGAAGCCGGTTAACAGACTTTATCTGGTGAAAAAAGACTCGTATGAACCTTTATTTTAATATTTCCCTTCAGATTTGTATCGATGTCCTGATCGGTGTAAAAAGTTTAAAATGCTCTCGAAACATAAGTGATTTATACTCAAAAATGCCCTTTTTCTAGCACTTATCTGATGGAGTAATTTGTATGCCTTATTCCACATTTGTTTTGTTTTGTTTTATAAAGCATGTGAAGAATTTCTGATGTATAAATACCAGCCAGTGATGAAGTGCTAGTCTGACCTGCTCCAAATGTGGGGAAGTTGCATAAACGAGTATTTCAATAAAAAATGTCAAATTGAACGAGCTCCAAGCTCCTGTCGGTGCCCCCCCCCCCCAACAAAAAGGCCCTGCAGACTAAACTTTCGAAGGAATTTTTGAGATTTTCAGATGCCAAAATGACAATTTAACCAGGAATGACGGTTTGATTTGGTCGGTTCAACAAACCGATGTAACTTTGGCAAGTTACAATGATGAAAATGAGTTCAAGGGTATTAAAAAGTCATTATTTATGAGTTTTTGTCTGTTAAAAATCTGCGCTCGTCATGTTTTCTGCAGCTTTGTCCAGGATCTGTATTTAGTTGTAAATTTAAATCCGAAAACAAACCAAACACCAAGGAACAAACCGGCTCTGCACCTGAAATGATTCGATGATCAATTATTTAGTCGTCTGACTTCAATCTAATAAATCCAAAATCCATTGTAAAATAAATATGTCAAAAAATTCTCTGGTATTATCTTCTTTCACGTGAATATTTACAATTACTCTACGATAGTGAACTGTGGTGGGAAACACCGAAAATCACCGAGAATCACCGAGAAACACCGAGAATCAGAGAAACACTTCTCGAGTCCCAACTTACAAACATTCAGGCTTGAATAGTAAGGAGAAAATAAATGCAAAAAAACCACCCAAAAACAACTGCAAAGAGACAAATGACCATGAAGAGGGAAACTATCTGCAGCGGAAAACAAAAATCCAGAAAAGTACCTGTCGATCCGGTACCATCAGGAGACATGCAGCTAAAAGAACTACGAAGAGACTCGGAACGACCACCGAGATGCAAATCAACAATAAAGAACCTCAAAACAACTGAAACCGAATACAAAGAGACTCAAAGGACCCAAAGACGTTGGTCCTCGGGGACGGAGACTCTTCAATAATCTGTCCTCTGATGACCAGCAGAAAGAAACGGACCAGCGTGGAAAGCGTTCGAGATCTCTACGGTCGCCGTGTCGTACGTCCGGCGGCAGCGACACGTGTGCGTCCGGCGAGCGCACCTGACCCTGAAGCCTCGCAGCTATTGGACGGAGACATTGCGCCGAGCGGACGGCTTTGTTTCTCTTGGAGACGGAGTGATGTAAGCATTTCCTTTAATCAAAGCTGAGGCACGCCAGCGGTACGACCGCCGTCTTCGGAAAAAAAAGCTGAGCTGACGAGGTGGGAGCGGAGAGGCTGAGCAGGACCAGACTTTCAACACCGAAGGAATCCTGCATTTAAAAAAAGAACAAAGTGCAGATGAGAGGAGGTTTTGTAGTCGGTGTCTGGACGGATGAGTTGGGACGGGAGGTGTTTTGATGGTCACGCAGCAGCAGCACAGCTCCGTTTCATCTCCTCATTAACACGTCATAAAAAGCCTTCAGAGTTTCCACGATCGCTCCCAGAAATGCAAACTTCAGATATTTCGTTTATCGCAGCTTTGACTTTAATGAAAATTCAGTTTGTTTGGAAGTCGGTGATTTATGGCGCGCTGTGATTTGTGTGCCAGTTTAACAATCCGCTCATTCTTCTCAGACGTGGGAGGCAACGCGTCCACTCAGACCGACGCACCTAAATTTAGCTTCGTCCAACAAATGCGAGTCACAGATAAGAGCTGTTCACTGGTTTGTTTTTTCCCGGCCTGCGACCACTCAAAAAAAAAAAAATCGACCACGAGACGGACGTCCACCAAAACGCTGCTACTGGAATGAAACGTCTCGACATCGAAGGCTCGTCTGATTTCAACACAAACAGATTAACCACCAAACAAAACCACGTTTTCTTCAGTGATGTTCATTTCAGGGCTGCATGTTTTTTAATTAGGTTCAGTCATAAACTGAATAAACAAACTGTTACTTATTAAAAATGGATATCTTTTTAATTTACCAAATTAAACTCAGCTGTAGTTTTTGTTAAGACTAGTCAGCAGCTTTCTTTCCGTTCGATATCTTCCAGACTTTCAGCTGGTTGGTTTCGTTAGTTGTCTCTCGATGATTTCAGCCCGTTAACCTTCTTTCTCTAACAAATGATTTAGTTGGCGATCTTTCTCCAACTTTAATGGTTTCTTTGGCTGTTTTTTTGTTTTTACAAAATGGTCAAATAATAGGACCAGTATGTTTTTCATTTGCAGGGGAAGACTGGACAAAACTTCTAGTTTAAACCCACTGCACTTCTTTTTACTACGTTTCTTCAGCAGCTAACCAGCGGTGAGGACATGAATGTTGTTTTCTCTTTTAAGCAGTTTGTTCAGTCATCAAAGTCTGTTTGTCACATCTGAAGGGCAGAAAGTGTGAAATCTGTGACCATTTCATTTTGATGATGGATCTATTCTGAGAATGTGTCTTAATATAGCACTTTGATTTCAAAAAACAACAACAACAACAAAAAAACCATACAAATTCACTTAAATCGAGCTGCATTCATGTATTCTGTTCTGTACGTTTGTCTTTGTGTTTAACTGCAGCATCCTTGATGTGTTTCAACATGACATCTTTGTCAAACACTTTCAGAGATGGAGGTCCCAGAAAAGTCCCAGAAACCCGAGTTGATGGAGCGTCTGCTGGCCGGCGGGCGGAGCTGCATCAGGAGGTATCGAGCAGCCGGCGTTTAAACGGACGTTGGGAAACGTTATTCCCCATGGAGAGAGCGCCTGGCTTTAATTATCACACATTTCCACACATTAGTCCATCTGAGATACAGGCGCTGGATTACACAAACAGCTGATTTAAATCTGCGCGTATGATTTATGGTGACTGATATTTCCTATGATTTATGACGGTGTAAAAGTGTGTTGGCTCGATGGGAAATGAAACATAATTGGGAAATTGACTTCACGGAATGCTTTCTTGAATGTTTTTTCCTCCTGTGATGGAACGGGGTTGTTTGAGAGGAAACACAATGGCTGCGAGGCCGGGCTGTTATTGGGTCAAATATTACTGCTCCTCATACCTGCAGCTTCATATTTTACTAACTCAACATTAACACACTCGGTTT
>NW_027210725.1:797500-802500 GCF_029030835.1 Brachyistius frenatus
ACGAGCCTCTGATGAACAACCGGAGGAAACCTGAGCTGATCAATGATTCTGATCAGCGAGAGATAATCTGAAATGTCTATTCTTCATGTTTCAGGTCAAAACTTGAGGTGTTTTTAAATGTTTCTGATTATTTCCGGGTTTGCATGAAAATATGACAGATTTCTGATGAGGTCATCACCGCAGAGCCCCGAGAACACATCTGCACTCTGCGAGCACTGAATGAGGAACACCTGCTCACGCATGCAATTATCTAATCAGCCAATCGTGTGGCAGCAGCGCAGCATGAACTCCTGCAGCAGACTGATTCAGACGTCGGACCGGCGAGTTTCAGTGTTTTCTGAAGCTGCTGATCTGGATTTTCATCACAACAGTTTCCACAGACTGAAACAGAGGTCAGAGGTCAGACTGGCTGCAGCCCCGACTCACAACAACCTGGAAATCTGAAGCTGCAGTGGAAACAAGGTCTCCAGAAGTGGACGGATGAAGATGGAAAGAAACGCCTCCTGGTCCGATGAGTCCTAATTTCTGCTGAGGCTGCAGATGGTCAGTCAGAATCATCAATCCATGGAGAACGAATGCAGGACGGTTTTCTCGGACTCTTTTAGACTCTTTAATATCAACGATGATAAATCTCAGAAGAAGGTTTCCAACATCTTCATCAGATGAAGATGAGCAGGAGTCGGTCTGCGGTTCCTAATAAAGAGCTCGGTGAGTGCAGAGAAGCTTTACTGATGTTTGTAGGTTCAGGACTTTGATTTAACACAAATTATCTTATTTATTTGATTATTAAACTCCTCTACGTAGTAAAATGTCACACAGTTCATTTAAAACCGACGACTCTGCACTTTAATCTGTCGTTTGATTTGAACTTTAATCGAGCAAAACATGTTGAATTGTCCGAACACCGACCTCTGGACCGTGTGTATGTATATACAAGTAAAAACTACCGCTTCCTTTCTTGATGACAACTTTAGTGCCGCGTTCTTCCTGCTGCGGTTCTTCTGCACTTCCCAAACATGAGCCGTTAAATCAGTCAGCGGGCCGTAAATCTGCGTTCGGATCGGAAGCACGGGGCCCAAAAACAGACGTTTATTTACAGGGAGCGTTACAGATTATTGATTCTGCCGCTGACCGGTCTATTTATCACAGTCAGCAAACACGTAGCGAGAGAGGGGCGAGACGGACCCGCCCACCGGGACGGCTGCTTCCGGGCCCGCCGGGTCCGACAGGAAACACGGTACCGCCCGGGTTCTCCAACGCTCTGCAGTCGCAGCCTTCGGACGACGAGCTTCTCGTCGAGGAGAGCGGAGACACAATGTGTGTGTGTGTGTGTGTGTGTGTGTGTGTGTGTGTGTGTGTGTGTGTGTGTGTGTACTTGTTTCCCTCACGTTGTGGGGACCTGCCTCCCATCTGGGGACCTTAAAATAAAAGTCCTCATGATATAAATTAGTCTCGGAGGTTAAACATCGTCCGGTTTCTGATTCCTTCATATCCGTAGAAACAGATGAAAAACATTCAGAGTGAAATCTTCCCGTCTGAACGAACATCTTTGAAGTGACGGATGGAAACGCTGCTCGATGCTCCACTGAACTCCTCTGTTTTACAGGTTCTTCACGCTTTAGCACTAAATGGTTTTCGTTTGTATTTATTTCAATATTGAAGTTGCATACATGCTAAGATGTTTCAGTGCTAATCTGTGTGTGTGTGTGTGTGTGTGTGTGTGTGTGTGTGTGTGTGTGTGTGTGTGTGTGTGTGTGTGTGTGTGTGTGTGTCTTCTAAGTGTGTCCATGTGTGTGTGAGCGAGGGCTATTTAAGCAGCATTACTCGGCTCGTGAGCTGCCAAGTACCTGTCACCTCCACTTCTGTTCCCCTCTTTGTCTTCTCTTCCTCAATATGGCCAACACACACACACACACACACACACACACACACACACACACACACACACACACACACACACACACACACACACACACACACACACACACACACACACACACACACACACACACACACACACAGATTTATGTCACCTTTGAAAGATGTGCAGACGTATTCCTGCTCGTCTGTCTGTTGTTCTTCAGCTCAACATCACATCAACAGTTCAGAGTTCATGAAGGATTTAGTTGTTGCTGATGTTCATCCGGATCAGATATGATGTGAAAAATGTCACGTGAACATTTAAATGTGAATAATGACATTTCAAAGTAAAATGCGTCGGTTCAACGAGGAGTTTTAACCTTCTGAACATGTTGGCAGGAGGTTTTAAGAAAATACACTTTTACACACCTTTTGGTTTGTTTACATGTAAGTTGTTAAAAGACTTCAGGATGCGAGTGTTGGTTTTTTTTCTGTCAAACTTCCCATGAATGCAGCGTTGTACTGCATCCAGCTCGGACACCCTCGATGTCGGACCTCCTCGCCAACACAATCACTCACACATCTCCCGGCTGCAGGCGGCGAGTCGGTCGGACGAGCTGGACGTCTCCCGCTCTTACTCTTCGTAAACTCTGCCACTCCGACGTGAAACCGCCGGCAGCTGGCGCGCCGCAACGCAATAAAACCACATGAACAAAAACGACAAAATAAATATCGCCGTGGGGTGGCCCGGCAAATATTATGAGAAACTGGTTTTCACTGACAACAGCAGCCGAGGAAGGAGTGTGTTACTTTAAGTGTGTATATCCACAGTTGTTCCTTTGTGTGTTTACGTGTGAAGCTTGTTGATGTGCAGATATTCACTCAGAAACTGAAGTGTCTGAACCAGGTTTTTTAGCTGCTACATTATATTATATGATTTGTATTATTATTATATTTGTGGCTGCAGCTGCACACGTTGTTGTTATTGTCCAGAACCAGAACCAGAACCGTCCATCAGAACCACAGAAGGAGGACTAACATAACATCTTCAGAGTTTGACATCGACTTGGTACCAAAATATCGTCCCTCCAGACATCCTTCTTAAAACACCCCCAGATTTTAATTTAGAAGATTGTAATTTATATTTAAATGGAAAAAACGATGACCATATTTTCAGGTTTCTTGGTTGAAACACCCAAACAATGAGATCCGACATCACAGCGCTAAATATATACACATCTCCTTTGGACCGCAGTCACACAGACGACACCTGCTTCCTCCTACGACCCGACTCATCACTCTGACTGATGGTCAGAACGTTCATGTGAAACCAGCAGATTATTTTTAGTCTTCAACGTACAAACATTCGACTGGTTTTCGTCCAACTCGTCTAATGAGCCTAAAAAACGAGAAACGGTTTCTTCAGACGAACGGAGAAAGTGACACGTCGCTCAGACAGCTGACGTACGTGACACGGATCATAAGCTGCCGAGTCACCGGGAGACTCCTGATCACCTCCTCCTGCAGGAGGAGCATCACACCTATAATTTTCACTTCTATATCGAGGCCCATCTGGAGCGTGGGAGTCCGCCGCGCTCCCGCAGTTTATTTCCTTCTTCGTCCTTGTTTAAGTGAAGCGCTGAGGTGTGCAGACGGACCAAAAGGCCGTGTCCAGAGCGTCCTGAGGTTTCTACAACACACACACACACACACACACACACACACACACACACACACACACACACACACACACACACACAGAAAAATACTGTAAAACCAAATTGTGATTGACGTTATTATTCAAAGCAGTGAAGTATTTTAAATGTAAGAAGTTCTCCTTTTTGTCGTTTAACAAAAAATGCCAAATATTTGATGCGTTTCAGGTTAAATTCAAAGAGTTTGCTGGAAATGTTTCAGGAGTTTAGAGATATTTCGAGGTTTTGGTCTGTTTTTGGTTTCATCACCAGAATATCGTGGATTTATAAAAAGTCGAACGGAGACATTGAAAGTTGCAGACGTTGCAGACTCTTTTCCTTTTGCTTGTGTAACTGAACGCTGACTGAAATGAAAGCCGGTGTTCTGGTTCTGGTTCTGGTTCTGGTTCTGCCCACATGGACTCTCTGTTATAGCCGACCTTTAACCTCATTAACGAACTGCATGTCTGGTTTGTGTAACTGAACCGCAGCTCTTTTGTCTCTTGTAGCTGAAATGCGACTGTTTCCTGATCATATAATTTCATAATAATGTTTTCCAGCTTTTTGTTTTATGTATCTATTTTTGTCGGCGATGTATTTTTTTTTTTTTTTTTTACAAACCTTGAGCTCCTTGAAACCCTTAAAAAGAAAGTCGTATAACAGCAGACGGTGTTCAGTGTCAACAGGAAATGATTACACAACCAAGAACCGGCACTTTACTGGTATGTGTGTAGATGGAGGCAGTGAATTAAAGAAGATAAACTCAGACGAGAAATTAAATAAAGGACACGCCTGAAACACATGAAACACATGAAACACATGAAACGCATGAAACACATGAAACACATGAAACGCATGAAACTGAAACACCTGAAACACAACGCATGAAACACCTGAAACACCTGAAACACATGAAACACATGAAACGCCTGAAACACATGAAACACATGAAACGCCTGAAACACATGAAACACATGAAACACATGAAACGCATGAAACACCTGAAACACCTGAAACACATGAAACACATGAAACGCCTGAAACACATGAAACACCTGAAACACATGAAACACCTGAAACACCTGAAACACATGGAACGCATGAAACGCATGAAACACCTGAAACACATGAAACACTTGAAACACCTGAAACACCTGAAACACATGAAACACCTGAAACACATGAAACACCTGAAACACCTGAAACACATGAAACACATGAAACACCTGAAACACCTGAAACACCTGAAACACTTGAAACACATGAAACACCTGAAACACATGAAACACCTGAAACGCCTGAAACACATGAAACGCATGAAACACCTGAAACACATGAAACACTTGAAACACCTGAAACACCTGAAACACCTGAAACACATGAAACACCTGAAACACCTGAAACACATGAAACACCTGAAACACCTGAAACACATGAAACACCTGA
>NW_027210725.1:807500-815000 GCF_029030835.1 Brachyistius frenatus
ACACACACACACACACACACACACACACACACACACACACACACACACACACACACACACACACACACACACACACACACACACACACACACACACACACACACACACACACACACACACACACACACACACACACACACACACACACACACACACACACACACACACACACACACACACACACACACACACTCACGCACACGCTCACGCTCACTCACACACACACACACACACACACACACACACACACACACACACACACACACACACACACACACACACACACACACACACACACACACACACACACACACACACACACACACACACACACACACACACACACACACACACACACACACACACACACACACACACACACACACACACACACACACACACACACACACACACACACACACACACACACACACACTGATCTTGCAGACAGATGTTCAGGTTTGGGTTTCGGTACCATTCCCACGAGACTCCCATGATGCCTTGCACCTGCTTGTGAACACAGCCACGTCTACTTCCAGGTAATCAATCATCACCTGCCACCCTTTGCCCTCACCATGGCAACGGAAGAGGCAAAAAAAACAACAACACACCAGGAGACTGTAGCAAAACGACAACAGAATAAACAGCAATAACATTCGATCACGTGACCAGTGAAACATAATCCATCATCAGAGTCCACGTGGACCAACCTGAAGACAGGAAACCGTCCTTCAAAGAAAACCACAGCAGGTTGTTGCACCGAATCACCCACTCAGCTGATCACCAGTATCCATAGCAACCCAAGGCTAGCATTAGCCACTAGCAGCTAGCGTTTCTAGGCTTGCTTCTGTCATCTCACGGCTAGTAAATAGTATTCCAAGGCTAACCGCTAGCATTCCCAGGCTACTCGTTCACGTTCAGCAGCAACGTTAAGGAACATTTCAAATCCAGAACAACTTGCAGGTGTGGTGAAGGAATGCTAATTGCTGTTCGAGGAATGTTTAGTGACTTGTGGGTATTTCTGTGAATTACTGGCCTCGCCGTCGTCTTCATTTTTGGCGCCGCTCGGTCCGTTCAATCAGAGCTTCCGGGACCGTCTCCCAGGGCAACCGGGACCGTCTCCCAGGGCAACCGGGACCGTCTCCCAGGGCAGCCGGGACCGTCTCCCAGGGCAGCCGGGACCGTCTCCCAGGGCACCGTCTCCAGGGACCGTCTCCCAGGGCAGCCGGGACCGTCTCCCAGGGCAACCGGGACCGTCTCCCAGGGCAGCCGGGACCGTCTCCCAGGGCAGCCGGGACCGTCTCCCAGGGCAACCGGGACCGTCTCCCAGGGCAGCCGGGACCGTCTCCCAGGGCAACCGGGACCGTCTCCCAGGGCAGCCGGGACCGTCTCCAGGGCAGCCGGGACCGTCTCCCAGGGCAACCATGTGAAAATATAATTTATGTTTTATTCATCAAAGCCTCCGCAGTGATTCAATGACAACAAATCCTGCTGCTACCTGGAGGTTTGATTCAGCTTCATACAGAAACATAAACAGACTTCATGAGGTCGAGACAGAAAGAAAGAGATGGAGATAAAGAAGAAGAAAAGCTGAGGAGGAAGAGGAGGAAAGAAGAGGAGGAGGAAGAGGAGGAGAGAAGAGGAGGAGGAAGAGGAGGAGGAGAGAGGAGGAGGAGGAGAGGAGGAGGAGAAGAGAGAAGAGGAGGAGAGAAGAGGAGGAGGAGAGAAGAGGAGGAGGAAGAGGAGGAGGAGAGAAGAGGAGGAGAGAAGAGGAGGAGGAGAGAAGAGGAGGAGAGAGAGGAGGAGAGGAGGAGGAGAGAAGAGGAGGAGAGAAGAGGAGGAGAGAAGAAGGAGAGAGGAGAGGAGGAGAGAAGAGGAGGAGGAGAGAGAAGGAGGAGGAGAGAAGGAGGAGGAGGAGAGGGAGAGGAGGAGGAAGAGGAGAGAAGAGGAGGAGGAGAGGAGCTCAAGAAAGGAAAGATGGAAAAGGTTACGCGTCTCGTGTCGCTCGGTATCTTTTTGTGCTCGATTTACGTCTCTTCACGGTTGTTTGAAATACGTTTAATATTTCTTGGTTTCGTGGACGTTCTGCAGCGGTTCCTGGTGGTCGGGTGTCTTTTTGTTTTGTTTGTGGTCTAAACGTGAAAGTTGAAGAAGGACGATCACTGAAGTTCTTACAATTTATCTTCTGGGAATCACGGACGTCTCACCGACGTCTCAACGGACGTCTCAACGGACGTCTCAACGGACGTCTCACCGGACGTCTCACCGACGTCTCACCGACGTCTCACCGGACGTCTCACCGACGTCTCACCGGACGTCTCACCGGACGTCTCACCGGACGTCTCACCGGACGTCTCACCGGACGTCTCACCGGACGTCTCACCGACGTCTCACCGGACGTCTCACCGGACGTCTCTCACGTCTCCGTCTCACCGGACGTCTCACCGACGACGTCTCACCGACGTCTCACCGACGTCTCACCGGACGTCTCAACGGACGTCTCACGGACGTCTCAACGGACGTCTCACCGGACGTCTCACCGACGTCTCACCGGACGTCTCACCGGACGTCTCAACGGACGTCTCAACCGGACGTCTCAACGGACGTCTCACCGACGTGTCACCGGACGTCTCACCGACGTCTCACCGGACGTCTCAACGGACGTCTCAACGGACGTCTCACCGGACGTCTCACCGGACGTCTCACCGGACGTCTCACCGACGTCTCACCGGACGTCTCACCGGACGTCTCACCGGACGTCTCACCGGACGTCTCAACGGACGTCTCACCGACGTCTCACCGGACGTCTCACCGACGTCTCACCGGACGTCTCACCGGACGTCTCACCGGACGTCTCACCGACGTCTCACCGGACGTCTCGGCTGTCGGCTTCGGACAGCTGTTGAAATGTTTCAGTCTGGATGAAAGTGGTTAATTTTATGTCTTCAAATGATCCGTCCTCCGTTTCCAAAGATTCTGTGTTGTTGATTCCTTCTGAAAATGACCTCTTGACTTTCACCCAAACAAAACAAGCGCATTTGTTTCCAATGAAAACACGAGCGGAACAATTGGAAACAGCAGCATTCTTGGGTTTTAGGAGGAAGATGAAATGAACTCGTTCTCCTTCGGTTCCCACAGAAATGTCTCGGTTTGTCTCCTGATTTCTGTCTCGGCGGCACAAAGAACAGAAAGACAAGTTTTTCCAGACAAACACTTAGAATCTGTCCGCAAAGTCTAACTTTCTGTACGAATATGTGGATATAACAACAGATATTTGAGGATAGAAGTAAATTATTTAAAAGATAGAGGTTTGTGGGACTAACGGTGGAGTTAGACCGTTAAAAACTTGGGAGATTTAACATCCTCAGTTTAAACGTCTACGGTGATAAACTACGATTCCTGTTATTCATCGTGTATAAACTGTTGTGAGGAATAATCATCACATCAGGTTCAGCGAACACGTTCGTTCGACCGCCGAACAAACAAACAAACAACGTGCCGCATCTCATTTTATGAACAAGTCGATGGAAGTCTGGGTGGAAACGCTGAATGGTTTCTGCCCGAAGAGGCCGGCGACGCCTCGAATGTGCCGGCGGCTCACCGATGCCTGACGGAGAGTTTGACGCGAGGCAGACGGACGGAGTTCGTACGGTTTTATTGAAGCTGCATACAAACGGCCTCAGTGTGTCCCGAGGCCGCGCGACTCTCGAGCTGTCAACGCTCGGCTCGCTCGGCTCGCTCGGCTCGCTCGGCTCGCTCGGCTCGCTCGGCTCGCTCGGCTCGCTCGGCTCGCTCGGCTCGCTCGGCTCGCTCGGCTCGCTCGGCTCGCTCGGCTCGCTCGGCTCTCCGCCGGCTTCCCCGAGGCTCAGCGGCCTCGACCCATATCGGGACATTTGGGAAATCTGTGCTGCAGGTCGGGGAGGGATGTGAAGTCCGTTCTCAGAGGACAGCGTTGACATGACAGGAACACGAAGAGGCCGCCGCTGTCGCGTCAGTTTCCAAATCTTAACACTTTTTATTGTCTTTATCTGTCAGTGGAGATTCAGGAACGCTGGTCAGGGTACTGAAGCAGACCACGAGATTTCTGAGGATATTTACTGATAATTTCTCTTTTTTTGGGTGATTTAAAAAGAAATTGTGTTTTTGTTTGATTGACAGGCCTGTGGAGCTCGTCCAAATATGGTCACTTCCTGCTCCAAACCGCTCCGAACTAGCAAAGATGGTGACGGACAGAATCTGAACTGGAGGATTCATAACGTTCACGAACCAACGATGACATCACTGATGGATGATGACATCACCGATGGATGCTGTTTGATACGACGACAGGAACGCGGAGCTCGACGGTCTCTAATGTGTTTTCAGGATGCGTTGCGTTTCTAAACGTGGCCCTACGGGTCCGGACCGCCTCTGAACGCGTCCTGATCAGATCTCAGTGCGTCCTGGCTGCGTTTCCACCAGAACTTTTTCTGGCCACTTGTGATTCGACATTGCCGGGAGGCGTGTTGATGTAAACATCTGAACCACGTCAGCATCTCTGAACGAATCTCTTATGTTGGTCTCGTGAGGATGGAGCCAGCAGCATCATCTCCATTATAATCTGAAGTTGTGATCTTGGAATCCCCTTCGCCTCCTTCTTTCTTTCCCTTCGGTCCTCCTCATGTCTCTCCTCTCTCCCCTCCGGGTCCTCCTCCGCTAAACTTTCTCTCCGGCAAAGGAAAACATGGAAAAGGCAGCGCTGCCCTGTAGCTGTCATGATGTCATTGAGTCCCTGCACTCAGCTTAAGTTATCTGCAGCCTCTTTACGACTCGGCCCAGAGTGTGTGCATGTGTTTGGCGGAGCGGGAAGGGGGAGATGATGTTTTTGTGTGTTTAACGACAGGCCGGGGCTCCGAGTGCTTACCCTGCCTAATAAATCCTGACAAGCTCTCTACAATAAGCTGGATGAGGTTTCTCTTTTCTCTCACTCACTCGCTGCTTCCCTCGGCGGCCGGCTAACCTCTGTGCTCCGCTTCACATTATACCTGCCACCTACTGTTTCCTCAACTTCTGCACAGGGCGAACACACACACACACACACACACACACACACACACACACACACACACACACACACACACACACACACACACACACACACACACACACACACACACACACACACACGCACGCTGGTTCTTCCACCGTTGTGAGGACCCCTCAATCACACACTTTAAGATGTCCTAAATCTGATTCCAACCTGAACCTTAAAACCATGTCTGAACTCTTAAACAGCCCTTTAAAGCAACAGTAGATGTAGATGATATTGGACTGAGAGTCACATGTCCACCGCTTTACATCACACCACATCGACATGCTGGTCTAAAACTTAATCTAAACCTGACCTCAACCTCACTCCACCCTAAACCAAACCTTAACCTTAATCTTTAAACTTGACCTAACTCTATCCTGAACTTTAACATAAAACAAACCTTAATGCCAATCTGAACCTAAATTTAATTTTAACATGATCCTAAACCGAACCTTAAACCTAACTGGATTCTAAACTTCTATTTAACCTAAACCTAAACTGAACCTTAAGCCTAACTTGATTCCAAATTTATTTGAATTTAAACATATTCTAAACCTAAATTTAACTTTAACCCAAACTTAATCTGAACCTAAACTTAATTTAATCCCAATATAAACAGAACCTTAAATCTAACCTTGAACTTTAACCTTGACCTAACGAACCTCACCCTAAACCTCGTTCCACACTTCCAGCCTTCACTAACTGTAACAACATACGTTATGAAGACGTGCTTTTTGTTCACAAAAGGAAATTAAATCTCCACCATGTGGTTATGTAAACATATGAAGGTCCCCACGTAACAAGCACACACAGTTACAGGTTATAAAAGGGTCGGCGTTGAGGACAAAAGAAGAAACGTGTCAAATGTATTGGCTGGATGGGATTTGAACCCGGCTCTCCTCCGTCTGCTGCCGCAGTAGATGAGCAGGGCCACGACGCTCGAGCTGTTTGCAAAGTGACACAACGTTTGGCTCGGACTTCAACCATCAGTCAGTTTGAGTGCTGCAGTCGGAGGCGCTGCAGTTCGGTGACTGTTTGTCAGGAATATTTGAACACGTATGACACATTTGAACACGTATGGCACGTTAATTGTGTCAGAAAGCACAGAAAGCGGATGATTTGTTCGGCGGGCTGCTGGCTTGGTTCAGATGAACATTTCTCAGCGACTGTTTGATGGATTCACGTGAAGTTCAGCACCGACATTCATGATCCCCAGAGGATGAACTCCACTCATTATGACGATCCTCTGACTTTAACTGTAGCGCCACCATGAGGTTGACCTCTCTATCTTACGAGCTACTTGATGAACTGCCATGAAATTTGTTTCAGATATTCTAGTCAGTTTTATTTATTCAACACAATTCAAATACCACAAAAGTTTTAAGATCGGCTCAGTAATTTATTAAAGAATTTACAGAGGGGGCGGAGTCTGCCTGCAGCGTATGTATATCTCAGTATCTCAATACTTACCAATGATGACAGGAAGTGATCAATCAGACCAGTTCACGTGAAACTATTAATCACTTTGAGTGTAAATTTATAATCTCAGGACGTTTTTTCACTTGAATATTTGATCCGATTCGCTTCGGTTTCACGTGTCAGTTTTGCGAGCGTACCTGTAAACTGACATCGCTGTACTTGACAGTGATTGGTTTACAGATGGACACTTTTATTTCTTTTAGAAAATACCGTTTTTCTGATTTCTTTGTTGACTTTTGATTTCTTCATTGAGAAAACGTCCTGTTTAGTCCTTTGACCCCTCCTCTTCCCATGTGCTCTTACTTGGTTTGGCACACAAACCAAACCGTGGTTTACTTTCATCCGGACTGAGTCCAGCGCTTTTGATCGGACCAGATTTTGGTCCTCTGGCTACTTTTACACCTGCTGAAAAGATCTGGACCAAACGAGGTCTTGGAAAGACTCGACATGCCTCCATATCTGTGAGGGCGACCGGCGGAAAGACTCGCCACCAAAACATGGAGGCACAAAGCCAGAACGACACATACAGCGACTGCAGTTTAATCCTCTGGAGTCTCTCCATTTATTATTGTGTTTCTGAATTCTCCTCTCACAAACAAACTCTCGTACTCCCCCTCTCGTCGTCTCTCTCGACACACACACTCAGGAAAGCGGTGAGGGATGAAGTCATTATCAGCTCTAATAGGTGACGTACCAGCTATTTCCACAGCACTGCAGGGAAATAACATGACAGCAAAACAAACGACGCCATTAGTCATACTTAACACCACCTGTAAATCAGCTCTGTGCGTATGCATGTGTTTTTTGAGGGGGTGGTCGGGAGGGGGTGGGGGGTAGTTGTGTGTGTTTTAACAGGTTATTTTTCTCCACAACTACAACCCGTGGAAAATATGAACTGCAGAAATGACTGACAATATATGATGAGTACGAACCTGTGGAGCGACTTCAGC
>NW_027210725.1:820000-962500 GCF_029030835.1 Brachyistius frenatus
TCAGCGTTAATCTGGAGACCAGCACACACGTTCATCACGGTGACCTTCATCAGCATCTGGGTTGTCGGGGCGACCGTGACAAAACACACGTTCGCTTGTTGATCGAGTGTAACTGAGGTTTTCCATTTGTTTGGTTTACGAAGGTCATCACAGATTTTGTTTTCCTTCTCGTTGGAAGTGTGTTGGCTCGAGTCGGGGCCTCCGATCCCTTTGTTGCTGAGCCCCAAACTACAGAGGCTTTTAGTTCCCATGAGCCTCCACCACTGGCACACACACACACACACACACACACACACACACACACACACACACACACACACACACACACACACACACACACACACACACAACTCTTATACTATACTGTGTGTGTGTGTGTGTTGGTTTTGGCTGTGTTCCTGTAGTGCCTATAATCAGGGGCGTCTTTGACATGTCACAGTTTCCCCACCTAAGCATGACCTGCCCTCAGCCAGGAAACACTGAACAAACCAACTGTGCCAGAGCTCGTGCGTGCGTGTGTGTGTGTGTGTGTGTGTGTGTGTGTGTGTGTGTGTGTGTGTGTGTGTGTGTGTGTGTGTGTGTGTGTGTGTGTGTGTGTGTGTGTGTGTGTGTGTGTGTGTGTGTGTGTGTGTCAGAGAGAGGGAAAGAAACTGTTTTTAGTGGAAGGTGTCTAATAACAGTTTGTGTGTTTAAGTACATGGACAGAGTTTTGCAAAAGGTTAAGGGAATGAAAATAAAGTGAGGATGCTTCAAAAATAAATCTGACTAGTTTTGTAAACTTCATACGAAGGGAAAGGAAAAACATCAAATCAATATGCGAGCGGTGGACAGGGTTCGATCTGATGGGTCACCTGTGGACACTAAGCCCCGCCCACCTACAGTGGAAGCAGGACTGTCAATCAAACCAGCCACACCCCCAAACCTATGTCTGCTTGAGGCCTAATATCCAATCACAGCGCTGAGAATAAAGGTTCGTTAGCTCGTCTTCAAAATGTTTTACAGTGTAGAAAGTAGCACTGAGTACTTGCGGTTGGAGGAGCTGGAAATGAGCTGTAACATCATGAGAGTCAGAAGTCGTGCCTTTTCAGTGCTTCAGGCCCAAATGACATTCAGCGTTTTGCAGTCTCGAGTGATGACAAGCTGAGTTCTGTTCATGACTTTCACCTCCGTCCAGCAGGAAGTCCTGGTTCCCTGCTCTGCTTTTACCATTTCTGTTATTCCACTGTAATCAACTGCTGGCGACGTTTCTCATACATATAAAGCACTGCAACGGACCCGCGGCCAAGACAAACCGCCGAACATGAATTGTGATGTAAAAAAAATGTCCATTGGACGATAAAATCTGCTGCCGGTTCTCTCCATTCCTGCACGACTGACCTGTTTGACATGTGAGAGGTCTTGTGTTGTGAATTAAGTTGTGAATATCAAATCAAGCCAGACTTCATTTCTGGTTGAAAAAAATAAAAATGAAAGTGTATGTTGGCCTGAACTCAGGTATGTCCAGAGACCGAGAGGCATCCGATGCCACGAGGTACGAGTCCATGTCCGTTTATATTCAACACAACTTCAACCTTAAACTTCTTCTGGTCTTAAAATCTGAACCCCAACAGCCTTTTAAACATGTGAGGACCAGAAAATTTTAATGGCATCTGGAAGGAATCAGTGAAAGAAAGTACTTGAGTATGACTTTATGGTACTTCTACTTTACTCTTTACCTGCACACGGAGCAGCAGGAAGTATTCAGAGCGTCGTCTCTTCATCAACATCATCACGAGTTCCAACATCAGATTTTGGGTCAAATTTTGGAGGAAGAGGACATCTTCACCACTTCCAGCTGTGTGTTCCTGAGCCCATGCAGTGATTTCCATGAGTGTTTTTAACGCAGTGCTGCTTGAAGGCCCAAAGATCACAAACAACATCTGATTTTGGGTCAAATTTTTTGGGCAACAGACTTAAATGACCTCATGGAGAAAGATTGGAGCACGTTTCCTTCCAATGAATGAAGCGCCATCTTGTAATCTGGTAAAACAGCCATGAAACTAAGAAGCAAAAGAATATTTTGGTTCATTTCAAACACTATCGAGTCCAGTTCTTGTGGCTGTTTCCATGTTGAGAACTGTCGGACTAAACTGTACATGAAGTAGTTAAAACAAGCTGCATCAGCTGTCGCAGTGAAACACTGAACAATCTGCCGTTAATACGAGAGTTGAGTACGTTTACTTCTGATGAGTTCATTTTTGGTGAGAATACTTGAGTGGGATTTCGAACGCAGGATTTTTACCTGTAATGGAATATTTTTACACCAACTTCTTCATCCACTGTTTGAAGTACAAACAGATCATCTTCTTGTGCGTGGAAGCTGAAAAACACACATACTCCGAGGAATACAGTAGAAATACTGTAGTCCGCATGTTTGAGGGAGGTTTGACACACGCTGCGCACTGCCAGGAAACACTTTAGTGAAACTTAGAACTTAACTTCGTTGCCTTTTCGCTCCTCTGGGTCACTCCTTCACCTCAAGGCCACATCGCTCTCTCTCATTAAACAGATGGAAGCGTTTCCAAGCCCGACTGTCAGCACATTACCGTCTCTACCTGTCGGCCGCTCCAACCCGTCTCGTGTTTCCTCTGGCTGCTGTTTTCCTAAGTAAGTGCTCACAAAGGATGAAATATCAGAGCAGCTGCAGCCGGGGGTCGGAGGGGGTTATGAAATACGTGATATAAAGAGCTGATTATACCTCCTGATCCGGCCGCGATGGCAGACCGCCGAGCTCGTCGGGCGTCTGAGAGAAAACGGTGCCGTTCGCCTTCGTTTGATTTTTTTTTATGACGAGACGTGTCGAGCTGAGAGCCGAACGACAGATCGTACCGACGGACGACATGACAGCTCCTCTGGTAAGAAGCTAAAATGTCCGGCGGCAGGTTGCACTAAGGGACATAAGCCCCGCCCCCTCGATGCTAGATGAAGGGACGCCAGTCACGTTTTCGATGTGATATCCGAAGAACGCTGTGTGGGAATTCCTTCAAATTTGGTACAAACGTTCAGTTGGATGTCATTTTCAGACTGACCAGAGTTTTCAGAATCTACGCTACGGCTAGCAGAGCTATCGGAGAGCGGAGGTTCAGACATCAGTGGACAGACGCCCTTCAATACATTTTGGGCACTTTGCTTCCACTTTGGAAAGCCGGCGTAGCGATGTCGTTACCACAGCAACCAGGGCGGATAGTTTGCACGCACCGAATCCGGTACGCTCACTTGCAAATACCAGCGTCGACAGTCGGTCCTGAAGATCTGATCTCAGAGATAAATCTTTCAGTCTGAAGACAGTCAAAAAGTGAAGTTATTGTCGTTTCTTTTGTCTCTTAAAATGCCTGAAAACATATTTCATAATAGAATAATTGTAAAAAGTAATTTCTTGTGTCTCTTTGGTCCAGTCAGGATTTCAATCAGACTCTGACGGCAGCTTGTGAGATCGCTGTCAATCAAGTTTGTTGTGGCCTGCATGTCGTTACGTCACCGCCTCGCTCCCCGGCAGGAGGCTGTATTATGTTTCACGGACACAAACTCTCACACGTACAACACACTCACACTCGCACACAAACATGGCGAGTTGGACTGCAACACGCCGCTGCAGCAGCTGTGGTGGTTAGATCATCAGTTTGTACAGCAGGCTGGTACCCGGTCCTGCGTCAGGAGGTGTTAGCGGTAACATTAGCCAGGGGGGCTGGAGGAAGGAAGAGCCAGCGACCAAGGATAGGGGTAGGAGGGGGGGGGGTATAAGAGAAACAGAAAGAGAGAGTGGGGTGGAGTGTTAGCATAACCCAAAGCTTAAACGTGTCATTTGTGTTGTTGTTTTAGCCCCACCATTTAAAAAGCTCAGGAAGTCGGGCTGTCTCAGCAGGAGAGCTGCTTGGCCGTCACACACACACACACACACACACACACACACACACACACACACACACACACACACACACACACACACACACACACACACACACACACACACACACACATACTGACACACACACACACACACACTCTCCTCGCCTCCACACTGACATGTTAAGTTGCATCTTTTCAGCGCAGTAGTTGTGAGTTTAAACATGTGAGGTCAGGTCACATGAAACAACCAGCAGCCTCAAAGTCGCCAATCTCGCCAAGAAGTTGACGAAGTTCTGCATTTCCCACCTGTACGAAGCAATAAGTGCCGAGGTGGCAGAAATCACAAGAGGTGAGGAAGTTAAACTCACTTCTGATGTTTCTAAAAGAGTTCGTAGCTTCAGGTCTGTAAAATGGTTCTGATCCAGAAGAGTCTTCAGCTGCAATACCAGCGAGTGCCACTAGAGGTCGGCTCCAAAAAGCCTCCGGCTCCATAGACTCCCATTCAACTTCTCTCATCAAATCCAAAGTGAATAAAATGTGTCCATCAGTTATCTCGGTGTTGTTAGCTAAAGTCACTCCTTCTTCTTAGTTTTCTGGAGGTCCATCTGAAAATAATCCCTCATTCATTAGAAAAGAAGATTCAAGAACACCTGTTTTTGGGGGCGTGTCTGTTTGATTGACAGGTCTGTGGTGCAGTCAGGTTACAGCTGTTGGTGGGCGGGACGTAGTATCGTCAGGTTTCCAATCAGATTGGTCAGATCCACCTCTGGCTCCTCCCCCAGCTCGTCCAAATATGGTCACTTCCTGCTCCAAACCGCTCCGAACTAACAAAGATGGTGACGAACAGAATCTGAACTGGAGGATTCATAACGTTCACAAACCAACGATGACATCACTGATGGATGACGACATCACTGATGGTTGATGACATCACTGATGGTTGATGACATCACTGATGGTTGATGTTTGGGAGAGAAGATAAAAGAAAAGACCAGACCAGGTTCATGCCAGGCAGCTACTCACCCATTGGTTGAGGTTGGGTTAAATTAAAGTAGGGTCAGATTAATTTAATCTTAGTTTAGGTTGATTTTCATTAAGGTTAGCTAAAGTTTATGTTTATGTTTATGTTTATGTTTATGTTTAAGTTTAGGTTGAGGTGAAGGTAAAGTTAGTTTTATTAGCCAAGTTTTCATCAGGAAATGAATGTAAATCAATGAAATGTCCTCTGAAGGCCTGGAAACAGGACTGAGTGTGAGTAAAAATACATGCTGACCTTTTTTTGGACTTTTTCCTCTTGTGGGATACAGTGGACCAACACACACACACACACACACACACACACACACACACACACACACACACACACACACACACACACACACACACACACACACACACACACACACACACACACACACACACACACACACACAGAGTGTATTATTGCGGGCAGGATGGCGCGCTGGCAGCCATTATTTATGTGTGCTTTCTTTTGCGAGGTTTCTCACAGGAACAGGAGCCAAGCAGGAATCCAACGCTTCCTCTGAGCCGCCATTTATCACTCTTTATTAATACAAAAACATACACATGCATAAACGCACACGCCACACACACACACACACACACACACACACACACACACACACACACACACACACACACACACACACACACACACACACACACACACACAGACAATTAGATATGCACACGCACAAAACACAGACATATTTAAAAAGAAAGACAATGATGAATGCAGTTTATTAATCTGTTCTCTCAATTTATGAATCTGTTCTCTCAATTTATGAATCTGTTCTCTCAATTTATTAATCTGTTCTCTCAGTTTATTAATCTGTTCTCTCAATTTATGAATCTGTTCTCTCAATTTATGAATCTGTTCTCTCAGTTTATTAATCTGTTCTCTCAATTTATGAATCTGTTCTCTCAATTTATGAATCTGTTCTCTCAATTTATTAATCTGTTCTCTCAGTTTATTAATCTGTTCTCTCAATTTATGAATCTGTTCTCTCAATTTATGAATCTGTTCTCTCAGTTTATTAATCTGTTCTCTCAGTTTATTAATCTGTTCTCTCAATTTATTAATCTGTTCTCTCAGTTTATTAATCTGTTCTCTCAGTTTATTAATCTGTTCTCTCAGTTTATGAATCTGTTCTCTCAATTTATGAATCTGTTCTCTCAGTTTATTAATCTGTTCTCAATTTATTAATCTGTTCTCTCAGTTTATTAATCTGTTCTCTCAGTTTATTAATCTGTTCTCTCAATTTATTAATCTGTTCTCTCAGTTTATTAATCTGTTCTCTCAGTTTATTAATCTGTTCTCTCAGTTTATTAATCTGTTCTCTCAATTTATTAATCTGTTCTCTCAGTTTATTAATCTGTTCTCTCAGTTTATTAATCTGTTCTCTCAATTTATGAATCTGTTCTCTCAATTTATTAATCTGTTCTCTCAGTTTATTAATCTGTTCTCTCAATTTATGAATCTGTTCTCTCAGTTTATTAATCTGTTCTCTCAGTTTATTAATCTGTTCCCTCAATTTATTAATCTGTTCCCTCAGTTTATTAATCTGTTCCCTCAGTTTATTAATCTGTTCTCTCAGTTTATTAATCTGTTCTCTCAATTTATGAATCTGTTCTCTCAGTTTATTAATCTGTTCTCTCAGTTTATTAATCTGTTCTCTCAGTTTATTAATCTGTTCTCTCAATTTATTAATCTGTTCTCTCAGTTTATTAATCTGTTCTCTCAGTTTATTAATCTGTTCTCTCAATTTATTCATCTGTTCCCTCAATTTATTAATCTGTTCTCTCAGTTTATTAATCTGTTCTCTCAATTTATTAATCTGTTCTCTCAATTTATGAATCTGTTCTCTCAGTTTATTAATCTGTTCTCTCAATTTATGAATCTGTTCTCTCAGTTTATTAATCTGTTCTCTCAATTTATGAATCTGTTCTCTCAGTTTATTAATCTGTTCTCTCAGTTTATTAATCTGTTCTCTCAGTTTATTAATCTGTTCTCTCAGTTTATTAATCTGTTCTCTCGGTTTATTAATCTGTTCTCTCAATTTATTAATCTGTTCTCTCAGTTTATTAATCTGTTCTCTTGGTTTATTAATCTGTTTTGATCTGTGGACGCGGGTATCAGTCCATTAACTGTTTTATTAATCTGTCAGCACAGATTTCCACATACATGTGTTTTCCCGCCACGTGACCAAGCGAAGGAGCTTCGTGAAGAAATAAACTCTTCAGCAGATGTAATTTGATCCAGTTGGCACATTTAACGTCTGAACCCGGCAGACTGGGGAGGTTTCTGGTGACTTCCTGGGAGGGTTGTTCACCGCCAGATCAAGGTCACACATGTGTGTGATGTGTGAGGAAACAGCAGCGACCAGACGTTAGCCGCTCAGTCGCGTCCCATAATTCACCGCCACCGTGTTATTGTAAGAGTTCACGTTCGGCATCGATCTGACGCTGCTGATTTCATTTCCTGTGACGCGAACGCTCCGACGGCGGCGGGCCCACAAAACTCCACTCGACCTCCCAGTTTTCCCTTTTCCACTTTCCTTTTGCTTCTCCGTTGACCTCCGTCGTCTCTTCTGAGGATTCCTGTTTGTCTTTCTTCTGAACTTCCTTCTCTGAGCGTGTCGTGATGCCGATACGATGACTGATTTTAGACTTTAGATCTGACTGAGGTTTTCAATCTGTTTGAATGAGTGATATTCAAGTTTTAATCATCTTTAACTTGAACTTCAGAAAGTTGATTGTTTATATGAAGCTGCTTTTACAGATTTAGGGATGTGTTGCATCATCTGATGGAATTCTTTAATGCAGTCAGTAAAATTTCCATTTCATGCAGCCAATTTCTGGGTTTTTTCAGTCAGACTAAAATTAATAGTTAAAAAGGATTCATGTAAAAAACTCCTGGCAACAGATTTTACATAAATCATTTAAGATGTTTGTTTTCAGAAATGTACCACCTGGAACAACCATTTTGTGGACTGCATCTCAAATCTCCATTGATTAGGATTTATATGCTAATTTTAATACATTTAAAAGTAGCATGAGTTAGTTTTTCTCATCTCATTGTGAGATTTTTTTTTTTTAAAAACAGCTTAAAATGATCAAATTTTACCTGTAAACTTAGATTTTGTGTTTCTCATTTTAAGCAAGCAGCTTGAATTAAATTATTTAATAAATTATTTAATTTCAGGGAACTTTTATTTTAAGACTTTGTCAGTTGGTTAAAATGTTTTTAACAGCTTTGTAAAGTAAAAAGAAACGTAGTAGTCAAGTCAAAGTAAAAGACGCGGTGTCCCAGCGGAACCTTTTCTTCAGTCCGCCGTGTTGTGCCCGGACAGGATTCGATGCCGGACAGATTCCGTTGACATTGCTGAGGAGGAGGAGGTGGACTGGTGTTACCGAACCTGAAGGTTTCGTCGTCGGGAGCCGCAGTGCAGTGGCAGCCTGCTCCTCGGTCCTGAACCACCGGGACTTCGTCATGTATCGGCGGCCGCTGCAGTTCGCCGCCAGGAGCCTCGTGAATGCGGCCGGGAAGGTGACAACGTCGCTTAGCTTAGCTTAGCTTAGCTTAGCTTAGCTTAGCTCAGCAGGCTAACAGGTCTGAGCAGCATTAAAGTGTGAAATCAGACCGATGACGCAGAAACGGAGCGACGTGGAAACACGGAGCCCACGAGGGGTTAGTTCTGTGTTTAGTCACCGAGTTACCTGGTTAACAGGATTAGTTACCTGGTTGGTTGAGTAGTTAGTTGGTTGGTTGAGTAGTTGGTTGGTTGAGTAGTTAGTTGGTTGAGTAGTTAGTTGGTTGGTTGAGTAGTTGGTTGGTTGAGTAGTTGGTTGGTTAGTTGAGTGGTTGAGTAGTTAGTTGGTTTAGTAGTTGGTTGAGTGGTTGGTTGAGTAGTTAGTTGGTTGGTTGAGTAGTTAGTTGGTTGAGTAGTTAGTTGGTTGAGTAGGTAGTTGGTTGGTTGAGTAGTTGGTTGGTTAGTTGAGTGGTTGAGTAGTTAGTTGGTTTAGTAGTTGGTTGAGTGGTTGGTTGAGTAGTTAGTTAGTTGGTTGAGTAGTTGGTTGGTTGAGTAGTTAGTTGGTTTAGTAGTTGGTTGGTTGAGTAGTTAGTTGGTTTAGTAGTTGGTTGGTTGAGTAGTTGGTTGGTTGAGTAGTTAGTTGGTTGGTTGAGTAGTTGGTTGGTTGAGTAGTTAGTTGGTTGGTTGGTTAGTTGAGTGGTTGGTTGATTAGGTAGGTAGGTAGTTACTTTATTAATCCCGAGGGGAATTTTTTTTTCGCTACAGCAGCATACAGAAGCAATAAGATAATAATAGAACAATAGAAAAGCAATCAAATAAAATAGCAGTAAAAAATATAAAATTACAGTATATACAGTACAGTATATATCTATATATATTATATACAAACAACCAAGAAACACAGTCAACAGTGTTATTGTTATGTGATGGATTTAGCCAGAGGTGAGTTATTGTACAGTCTTATTGCGGTCGGCAGGAATGATCTCCTGTATCTGGAATGATCTCCTGTATCAGGAATGATCTCCTGTATCAGGAATGATCTCCTGTATCTGGAATGATCTCTTGTATCTGGAATGATCTCCTGTATCTGGAATGATCTCCTGTATCTGGAATGATCTCCTGTATCAGGAATGATCTCCTGTATCAGGAATGATCTCCTGTATCTGGAATGATCTCCTGTATCTGGAATGATCTCCTGTATCTGGAATGATCTCCTGTATCTGTCCTTGTGACAGCAGCTGGAGGAATCTTTTGGAGAACGTCCTCCTCTGTCCCTGCAGCAGGTGGTGGAGAGGGTGGTCAGGATTATCCAATATGGATAATAGTTTGTTCAGCGTCCTCCTCTCCACCTCCTTTTCCAGACTGTCCAGTTTGTAGCCGATGATGGAGCCGGGCTTCTTAACCAGTTTGTTAAGTCTGTTGGTGTCTCCGGCTCCAATGCTGCTCCCCCAGCAGACTACTAGAAGTACAGTTCACTGGCCACAACAGATGGTAGAACATCTCCAACATCTCGCTGCACACATTGAAGGATCGAAGTTTCCTCAAGAAAAAGAGTCGACTCATCACCTTCTTGTAGACAGCGTTGATGTTGGTCTTCCAGTTCAGTCTGTTGTCATGGAGACACCAGGTACTTGTACTCCTCCACCATGTCCACCTCCTCTCCCAGAACTCTCAGCGGTTGTGGAGCCGTCGTCTTCCTCCTGAAGTCGACCACCATCTCTCTGGTCTTGGCCACGTTCAGGAGGAGGTGATTCCTTCCCGCCCACTCCACAAAGTCCTCCACTACTGCCCTGTACTCCTCCTCCCGTCCATCCCTTATACACCGACCACTGCAGAATCATCAGAGAACTTCTGCAGATGTCTTGACTCTGAGTTGTTCTGGAAGTCAGTGGTGTATAAGGTGAACAGGAAGGAGACAGAACAGTTCCCTGAGGAGCTCCAGTACCACTGACCACCGTATCAGACAGCACACTGCCCAGACGGACAAACTGTGGTCTGCCTGTCAGGTAGTCATTGATCCAGGAGACGGTGGACGTGTCCACACCCCCTCCACCCGCAGCTTCTCACTCAGCAGCAGTGGTTGGATGGTGTTGAATGCACTGGAGAAGTTGGTTGGTTGGTTAGTTGAGTAGTGAGTTGGTTGGTTGGTTGGTTGAGTAGTTGGTTGGTTGGTTGGTTGGTTAGTTGCTGGAGGTGAACTTGACCAAACAGTTTCTCTCACTTCACCGGAGGTTCAATCTTTATTTATCTTTGGTTATTTTTATCTGATAATTGGTGAATAATTCTCCCAGAAAATGTCCCAAAATGTTTGTTTTTTTGTCTGAACAACCCAAAACTAAAAAAAATTGTTCGGTTTAGTTTCATAAACAAGAATAAAAACTGACTGATGTTTGTTCCCTTCAGGTTCAGTGGGAGATGATGTTGACTTGATTTATTTTCATATAAATAATTATTAGTGAACTTTTAATTGGTCCTCTGGCACCTGATGGTCCTCCTGTTGGTCGGATGGAAACTCAGCTGACAATAATACACACTTCTGTTTTAATTCTCTGCCTTTCAGAAGTGATACCTGCCACATAAAGTATGAAGCTCATTATTTATAATTCATTATATTTGACTAAACTCTCTTTTTGTCTTCCTTCATCATAGACTTTGGATCAAGAAGTCGGTTTCAAAGCTTTCGCTGTCTGCAGACAGGCCAGAGTCTCCGCCCCCTTATTAACGCCATGTCGGACACTGCACGTCACGTCACAGGTAACATGACATCACAGAAATGTTTGTAGTCTCCGGGTCTGAAAAGTGAGTCCAGTCCTTTAGAGTGCAGTACCACTTAGGGCCACTAGGGGCTGTAAGCATTAATCAGATATTCTGCCTCAAACACTGACATGTTTGGAGGTGTGTCTGGTTTGATTGACAGGCCTGTGGTGTAATCCGTTTTTCTCTATAGGCATAATGTCCTCAGGCTGTCAGTCAGATCTTCCCCCTAGCTCCTCCCCAGATTGTCCAAATATGGTCACTTCTAACTTCAGAAAGAAAAAAAAAATGGCGACGGGCAAATTACAATCAGAGCGAATATTTAGCGGTGTTTGGAAAAGTGAGTAAAAATTACAAGATAAATTTGTTACAAGGTTTTTTTTAATCACAGTTTACAGTTCAGAAGGCCAGTAAACACGAGGCTCCACCTGGTGGCGCAGCCAGGTACTGCAGCAGATCTACAGAACGATGTCCGACCTTCACACCGTGTTATCGGCTCTTATATTTTTAGTCAATTAAAATTTTCAACAACATTTAGTGTGATAATAATCAGTGGATTTAATTTGACTAATAAAATTGTATTCGTGCCACTCTGCCGCTCTGTTGAGTCACTCAGCCGGTTCACTTATTTAACTTCACGCGTGATGCTGCGGTGATTTAAAGCCAAACATCTGCCGGTCCTGATGAAGGGTAACCGGGTCGCCGTGGTACTAATAAAACTGTCAAAGCACGAAGACGACGAGCAGCTCATTAATTTAGCGAGCAGCTGCTCGGTCTGGAAAGGCCACGACGGGCAGGTGTGTGTCGTCACTGAAACTCACCGGTTCGTTTAATGAGGAGAAAACAGGTGGGAAAAAGGAACAGTTTCTGTTTTCTTTTTCTTCCTTCCTTCCTTCCTTCCTTCCTCACCTTCCTCACCTTCTCGCTGCTTCTTCTTCTTCCAGTTCTGTAATGTGAAGGAGACGCCTCAGCACTCGGAGGAGGAGGTCGGGGCCTTCACCAAGCTCATCGAGGCCATGGGCTTCACGGGGCCGCTCAAATACAACAAATGGGTGAGTGACGGAGTAAAATACAGAAAAAAGGGAGTTTAGTCCCTGATGAAGTCGACAGTAGAGGTGCAACAGTATGAAATCATGATTTATTAATATTATTGTGTTGTTTTTGATAAAAAAAAAAATTGATGTAAATGTTTTTTAAAAAAACCACAGAAATCACCTGATTTAATATTTTTTTTAAAAAGCACCTAAAAAATGTTCAACTGACTCACTTTCTCGTACTTTCTATCTTTGTGAGGACACTCGTTGACATATTACGTCCTTTAGCTTCTAAACTAAACCTGAATCTGATTCTCGTTTAAGCTCTAAAACCAAGTCTGATCGAAACAAGCGCTTCCACTCTTCCTCAGCCAATGACGACGCAGCGTTTACACCACATGATGCGGAGCCACAACAGACAAACAAAAAGACAACGATCACAAACATACTTTCAAAATCTTCAATGAGGGACGAGAAGAAACTAACGCTGATTGTTTTTATGATCAGTGATTACGCAACATTCGATGGTGGTCATGATGAACGTTTAATAGTTAAAGCTGCTCTCGGTGCAGTGAAGTAAACACGCTGCTGTTTGCAGTAAACAACACAACAGCTGATCCTCTATTTAACCTGCTGGGTGAGTGACAGGAGACTGTGTGTGTGTGTGTGTGTGTGTGTGTGTGTGTGTGTGTGTGTGTGTGTGTGTGTGTGTGTGTGTGTGTGTGTGTGTGTGTGTGTGTGTGTGACGGATAGTTAACACGACTCCAGAGTCAGAGCGGGACAGAAGAGCCGCGTCCTCCCAGCAGGGGGTTTAAATTATGGTTTGTCAGCCAGGAATATTCCCCACAGCACGGAAACACACACACACACACACACACACACATATACACACATACACACAAACACACACACCACTTATCACATACTGTCACATTCACCATTTGACTCCCAGCTGGGGGCGTGTCTGTTTGAGTGACAGGTCTGTGGTGCAGTCAGGTTACAGCTATCGGTGGGCGGGACGTAGTATCGTCAGGTTTCCGATCAGATCGGTCAGATCCACCGCTGGCTCCTCCCCCAGCTCGTCCAAATATGGTCACTTCCTGCTCCGAACTAGCAAAGATGGTGACGGACAGAATCTGAACTGGAGGATTCATAACGTCACTGCTGGCTGCTGATTGGTTCAGACCCGTCCTGCCCGGTCCGACTGTTACCTCCAGTTGTCCTGCTAGAACTCAGAGCTGTTTTTGACACCATTGAGTGTCTCCATGGTAACGGTATGTTTGACACCCGAGTCTGGTTCTGTTGACGGTTTCTTCCCGTGAAGACAGTTTTTCGTCTCTAAATGCTTCTCATGAGGGAACGGTTGGTTTTTAAGTTCCCTGAGATGAATTTGATTTAGAGCTCTATAAATGAATTGAATTAAAATGATTGATGAAGAAAAGTAGATATCACTTTATTGGATCTGGTGATGTTTTTGGTGTTCTTGGTTCCATCCAGTGTTTCAGCCTCTTGCAGTCGGTCTGTTTTCCAGGAATGTGCACATCGTTAAAGGCGTAAACATTTACAGCCGTGGCAGAGGTTTGGTGATGTGGGAGGTTTTGGCCGAGAGGCCGAGAGGTGCCGTGAGTGCCGAGGAATGTCGGCGGAGCGTCGGATCGGCGAAGCTTCGCTGACCTCATGTCCGCCGCCCGCAGATGTTTCTGTCGTCTTCTGTTTGCTTGTTTTCTTTCAGCGGTCGCTGAAGTGAAAACAGAAACAGAAAATTCACACTTCAAAATGTGAAATGAAATGTCATTTAAACACGACTGTGTCGTATTATAATTTTGTTAGAGGAGACGTTCTTCATAGATGAGACTTTAACATCACTGTTTTGTACATAAAACACATTATGATCTTTTTGTCGTTACGGTTTGGATTTAACAGAATTTAAGAATAAGGAGACGAGAGAAATATAAATTAGGCCGCTCGGCTCCAAACCTTCAGAATAAAATATGGTTTATTAGCTGCAGGATGTATTAAATATGTTACTGATTTTTTCCCTTTTTGTGTTTTGTCTTGACAGAAAATCAAGATTGCTGCGTTGCGTATGTACACGTGTTGTGTAGAGAGAGTCAACTACGACGAGTTCTTTGAGAGTAAGTAAACTACAAAGATGGCCGCCTCAAGTGTCCTGCGTCTGATTGGATCGTTGAGTTTCCAAATATGAATAATCATCATTAAAGTGGATATAATGACTGCGTGGGTAAAGACCAGTAATTGAACAGTTGATAAAATGAACTCACTTTACTGGCATGCAGCTTTTTAAAACACAAACACCATATCAGGATATTAATATATTCAAAATCATATCACGATATCGGTATAATATTGATTTGTCACTCAGCTTCTGTTCAGATTGTTAAAGAAGTGAGAAATATAAGAGGAAGTGTTTTCTTTTGAATGTCAGTAAATAGTAGAAATGAATTCATATTTTTGAGGAATGAATGAAAAAACAGACTCAATCATCAGAATATTTGCTTGTAAAATCGATGAGTCGTTTGAGTGACAGCAGGACTAACATCTGTTTGTTTCAGAGTGCTCCCTCCCCGACACCCTCAACTCCTGGTTCCTGGTCGCTCAGCTTCACGTGTGGTGAGTTACAGAAACACTCAGCGAGCACTTTATTAGGAACACCTGCTTTATAGCACGTTGCTGCATAAATATTCACTTTAATGTGGTCAAACTGGTGGTTTTTAAAACATCCGATAGCATTCTCGATGACAAACTGGCGGTACTGTAAGTGCACGTGTTGCCATGGCGACCGTCTCTAATCGTTCTTTGTGGTCGGCCTGTCAGGATGTGTTTGGTCCGGATGCGTCAGGAGGGCAGAGAAGGGAAGTACATGTGCCGCTACATCGTCCACTCGATGTGGGAGGACGTCGAGCAGAGGAGCAAAATCATGGGGGTGGGTCGTGTGTGTGTGTGTGTGTGTGTGTGTGTGTGTGTGTGTGTGTGTGTGTGTGTGTGTGTGTGTGTGTGTCATCAGCCGATTGTTCCTGAGCCCATGCAGTGATTTCCACATCAGAAACACGGTGTCTTTAAAGCAGTGCCGTCTGAGGGCTGAGAAACGTCTGATTTTTTGGGGGAACACAGTCTGCTTACAGCCGAGCGTTCCTGAGCCCATGCAGTGATTTCCATGACGTCATCATGGCTGTTTTTGAAGCAGTGGGCCCAAAGAAACATCAGATTTGCTGCAGACTTTCTGAAAAGCACCCTTCATATATTCTCAGATCACGTCTTGTTTTTTCTGACTAACTGTAAAAGATATTCAGTTACAGGGTTTTTAAAAAAGAAGAGAAAAGTAGAAAATCATTTTAATTTAATGGCTGGAAACAGAAAATGTTTGCAAAACTTATCAAACTGCAACAGCGACATCATTTGGGTTCGAGAACCAAGAATGAAAAGTAAAAACCGGTCGGACGTTTGAGTATAAAATGCAGAAAATAAGAACAACGTGGAGACCAACAGATTGTTTAATATCATTAATTCAGAGCCGTTAGAGTCCGATTACGCCGTGTTTTTTTTTAACGTGCTGTTTGACAGCAGCAGTATTTTCCACAGCAGCTCAGTTTCCTCATAAGTGGTTCTGTGACCCCGCAAAAATAAAACCACCAGCTTCCAAAGTAAATGTCATTCTGTTAAATAAATATTCATTATTTTAAGCAACATTTCCGCTTTGAGCTGATGCAACAGTGCGTTAAGTTTTACCGCGTCACTGCGCTGCGACGTAGGACGCAGGTTTTTTTGTTTATTTAAAGTTTTACATCAGCATAATTGTGCGAACCAGCAGGAAGTGCAGGCGAATCCCCGGGAGAGCGCGGCTGGCTGCGGTCGCCGTGGCTACAGAGCCGGCCCTCTATTCTCGGTCAGTGGAGCAGCTCCAGGAAGTGTCGCTCATTGACATCACACACTTAAATCTGGGCTCGGCTCGCACGGAGCCTTCAGAGAGACTCCGTCCCGCCGTAATGGAGATCGTACTGGATTTAACTCTGCGAGCTCGCGGAGGGGAAAACAAACTGCAGTTGCGTGTGTTTGCTTTTCTTACAAAGTTTGATTTTTAAAGGATTGTGACAAAGAATGTAAATGTGGTGAGGCGGCATGTTTTACAGTCACTTAATGAAAGAAAAGTAAAAAGGTCACAACGCAGCATGAAAAGCATTTATGTGCTGAAGTTTCTCCGCCAACACGAATAAATCTGTTGTGAGCGTTACTGACGAGCTTCACGACAGACGGACGTTTACTTTGATGTCTTGTTATTTCTGTTCATTTTATTCACCCACATTTAGTTTAGCCGATCTGTCTGAACAACAACTGTCTTCAGCCTCATCAGAGCTTTTAGATAAACTCCAAATCTCCTCAATTTTATTTGTAACTACAAAATATTGAAATTAAAATGTCTTTACGTAAATCTTCATCTGTTCGGTCCGTTAAATGTTGTAAAACGTGTAAATATTGTGACTTTTCCCGGCGTGTCTCTGCTGTTCTTCACGTTGGTTTTCTGTGTTCGCTGCAGATCGACGCCACCCACAGGAAGGAGGCCCTGAAAATGATGACGGAGACGTTCTACGCAGCCATATTCGGATACGACGAGGTGAGACACGAAAAGATGATGAAAAAGATGATGTACTCTGGAGAATTAGAACATTTAAAATGTTTAGATCCACAAGAAAATCATTTCTATCTTTCTGAAAACTGAAGATTTGCTTTAAATATCTACAGAAGTAAATGAAGTGTTGAATTGAACTGTAAACATCATATAAAGAACCTGGATGTTATTTGTATAAAATTAATGTTAAACATTTAATTTTCTGCTTAAAAGTGTTAAATTCGAGCAACAAAAACCTGCTGTTCCTCCAGTGTCCACTAGAGGCTCCAGCAGAGTCGGTCCCCACAAACCTCCACGTTTTACAGCAGAAATAAACGTGTGTGTGTGTGTGTGTGTGTGTGTGTGTGTGTGTGTGTGTGTGTGTGTGTGTGTGTGTGTGTGTGTGTGTGTGTGTGTGTGTGTGTGTGTGTGTGTGTGTGTGTGTGTGTGTGTGTAGGGCATCCTGTCAGATGACTGCGTGCTGGCTGCAGCTCTGTGGAGGAACCTGTTCAACCGTCAGTGTGAAGACCCCCGACAGCTGGAGCTGATGGTGGAGTACGTACGCAAACAGGTGTGTTCGCTTCCACGTGCAGCTTGTGTGTGTTTGTTGTGGACGTCTCACAGCGTGCAGCAGAAAAGTAAAAAAACAACAAATTATTTATACCTACATATATTAAAATAGTGTCTCTGACTGTAACTGTGGACGTCCTCCTGTCTCCAGATGCAGTTCATTGACGCTCTGGAAGGAGACGACCTGCTGCTGACCGGAGAGGTGAAGTGGCGCCCTCTGGTGGAGGAGAACGCACAGAGCATCCTGAAGGTGGTCCGACCCACGTACAACGACACAGGGCTGTGAGACGGAGACTGTCCTCCTCATCCTCCGTCTCTGTCTCTGTAATGTCTCCTCGACATTTAAGATTTGAAATTTGCGCTCTGATGATGTAGCTTCTCTCTTGTTTCCAAAGCACCTCCTCCTCCTCCTCCTCTTCTTCTCCTCCCAGTGATGCCTCACTTTAATCAGGACAGACAGTCATTGACTCTGATTTTCTTTTTTCCCGTCAACCACCAAACCAACCAGCCGATGAAACTGCAGCAGGCGTTCCCGTCGGGTCGGAGCGTCGCGCCTCCTCTCTGTATTTATACTTTCGGTCTCCGCGGACGCCGCTCTGTATTTATAGCATGTTTTTTACTCCTCCGTGTTTAAACCCACTAACCCCCCCCCCCTCCCTCAGAGAGGTCGCGACGCTCTGCGACCCGAGCAGGACGCCGAGCCCTCGAACACTCGCACGTCCTCTGTTTTTAAAAACGTCAGTGAATAAAGTTTTCTCTGAATATAAAACGTTGTTCTGTTCCTGTTTTATTTTTGACCCTTAAAAACACAAAATTCTGCAACAACCTGCAGCTGAAAATGTATTTGAGATATTGATTGATTGTTTTGAAGCTGGACTCTGAGACTTGAGCAGCTTTGTATGTGAACTGCGACTGCAGTTTTTCTGTTCGGCCTGCAGAGGGCGCCACACTCCCACCGTTTAATGCGCCTGACAGCAGCCAGCTGATCGAGGTTTCCATGACGATGCATTCACCTGCTGAAGGAGGAAAATCCCTCAAAACTCTGAACCAACTGCTGACAGCAAAGTTTCAGCTGATCAGTTTTATATTAAATTAAAGATTTAATGTGACTTTTATTTAAATCCACATTTAAAGAAGTCTTTGAATGCACACAGCTGATCTCGTACAGCTGTAATGATGAAAATCTTTATTTGGAACTTTGATATAAAAAAAAAACTACAACAAAGCTGGAAGTATCTTTACATTTAAAACAAGTCCGGTCGATCAATCATGCGACTCATGAAACTCTTAACATCCGACCTTCATCTCATCTCGGAGATATAACAAACATTTCCTCCATCTTTCCAGCATTGATTAGATATTAGGCCCCAAATATGGTCACTTCCTGCTCCAACATGGCAACGGTTCAGTTTCAGCGTGAAACCTGAGCAATAATCTTTTTTCATCTTTAATCTGGTGCCTGTTTTGTTTTGCTGCTGCTTGTCATTGTGTGAATTATGAATCCCAGTGAAACTCTGCAGCTCCGACTTCACCAGGTTCTTCAGACGGACTCACATTCACCCAGATATGAAACCAGAACAGGTGAAACGTCTTCAAGTCTTTAATGAGACGGTTTCCATGGTTTTCAGATTGTTCTTCGTTTTCTCCAGACGTCCCAACAGAACAGGAGATCTCTGCGTACCTGAACACGGTGACGCTTGCAGGAACACCTGTTCAGGTCTGGAGAGGCCTCGCTGCGTTTCCTGCTCCGACGTAAGACGGCTGCATCGTGGCACCGCAGTCGTTCATAACTTTCAAACATCACTCGGGTCCGAGGCGCTCTGCAGCCCTGATTTATTATTAGGACGTCGCACCGCGTCCTGCTGCACACGTATGTTCCTGAGCACATGTGAATCTGCAGGAGAGTCCTGGTGGGATTTAATGGGATCTGTGCAGGAGGAGCCGAGAGGTCATCAGATTAAAACACGTTTACATCATCTTAAACACAAAGAGGGAGAAATAACAGGTCAGAGAAACTGAACGAGAACACGCTGAATATCGTTCACCAAACTTCATGGAGAACTTTTGCGACGTAATCTTCACATTTATGAAAATTCTAAAATTCAATTGATCTCTTTATCTGATTTATCCGATTTAATTTTGTCTTATCAAGTCAAAAGTTTCAACATAATGTTTTTGCAACACAACAAATATGTTAATTGTTAGAATCTAGTCCTGTTAAAACTATGTTTGCTGCAGCAGTTTAATATTATTTACAGCCTGAAAGTTACTTTAAAATGCACATATTTTAAAGTCAAACCATCCAGTTACTGATGAAATGTTTTAGTTTGAATCAAAGCTGCGGATTAAAAATCCATCTGATATTTGTGCCCATTATAAAAAGTCCCTCGTTTGCATCCAGATCTAAAAACGTTTGTCCCAGCAGGACGTCAGGACCTAAACTGTGTCACGACCGGGTCTGATTACCAGAATCTCAGGAGACAAAGACACTTCCTGACATCTGGGTCACCAAGAAGTCGAGACCAGTATTGTGCCCGTAAACGTAAAAAACATGGAAAAGAAATTACCTGACTGGAAAAAAATTGTCACGTTAAAATAAAAGTCAAAATAAGTCAATAAAAAGTCAAAATTATGAGGCAAAAAATATGTTCTGATCTGTTGTCACAATACTTTTTGAAATGTGACTTTTTCTTTTCTTTAATTTGACAAAATATAAACAAATATAAAACATTCTATAATTTGATCACGTGTCTATTGGAACAAAATACTGTAAAAGATTTCATCTGTTAATGGAACTGAGACATTTTTTTAAATCCATCATTTTTGAAGTCATTATCGACGATGCTTCACTTTTCTTTGACCAATAGGTTGAACGTTGATAGAGAACCCTCCTCCCAAATAACTCCAGGTGAGCGACCACCTGCAGATAACAGCCCTGATGAAGACCTGTGGGTTTTAAACATCCTGCCATGTAAATGGTCCTTTAATGGGCTGTTTTATGTCAGCTCCAGGTAGGTGGCGCTGTTCTTTCTGTTTTATTTTCATTTTGCGAAATTGGCGCCAATTAAAGCAGCTGAAATTTTGATCAGCAGTTCCTGATTCTTATGTTTCATGAATGTACAGAAAAATATCACCGGATCACTGTGATATTTAAAAAAACTTAAAAACTTGAAAATTCTCCGGAAACTTCTGAGCTCTCTTTTTCCGTATTATTTCTGAGAGATTATCAACGTTTATTTGTTTTAGTCTGTTAAAAATCACATCCGGTTTAAAAATCACCAATGAACATCTGTGATGTTAACCCTGTCCAAATGTGTTCGTATTCACCGCGTACACGAGAGGAGTCCGTATCAACGGCGCCCTCTTGTGGTAAAACTCTAAACTCAAACTTTTCTATCAGCCTCCAGTTCACCAGTTGTGACGTTGTTTGCTGATGTTTCCAGAAAGGTCAGAGGTCACGGAGGTTCAGCTGATATGTTGTAGTTTTAGTCACGTAGAGTTTTTCTTCGTAACTTAAACAACAGCCGACGTCTGAGGAGTTTTTACGACTCGTTAGCGCTGACATTTATTCAGCGGCTGTTGTCCTGTACCTGCCTTCCCTGCAGGCCTTCACCTCCTCAGCTGCTCACCTGCCAACTCCATCTGACCTCCAGCGTGTTGACGGGTTATAAACTTCACCTGCTCGCTGCGGCGTCACGCTGCTGAAAGTTCAGCTCTTCATTCGGAGTATTTTCAATGAAATGAAAGAAGTGCGTTTGTTTGTCGGACCTGATCCGGTCTCACCGAGAGTCCGTTCCAACTTTTTCATCGACAAACTTATCAGCAAAGATATCAATTATTTTAAAGCACTATTAAAGGATCAGTGAGGTGAGTTCTGCATCTGTGCTGCAACAATCGTCCTGTGCAGGTTTTTATGCGGCGCAACAGCTGGCGGGCTTTTTAATATTCTGATCATATTCACACTGCGGGGACATTTTTTAGCACAAAGTGTGTTCATGAAGCAGCTCATGACTCAGTCTGTCAACGCATCATAAACACCTGCTTGTTTCCTTGTTCTGTCTCAGTTTATTATTTTTGTGGATTAAAAAATCTATAACAGATCTAACATTTAGCTAAATATAACTAAGAGTAATCGGTAAAACGGTGAGCTAAAACAAATCAATATATTGGTCAATAGTTCAGTGAATTCTTAATGCTAGCTAAAAGTAACAGATTTACAGTTGAGCTAAATCACAGTTAAATGGTTGAAATCGTTAAATATTTCATAAATGGTCAATATTGATAAATAAATAGTGATTGAATAGCTGACGGAAACACGGCTGTAAAAGTAAAATGATTCTGCGTCAAAACGGAAACAGTACGAACTTTCTACGATCGAAACAATTATAATATCGACTTTTTCTCAATCAACACTAAAATAACAACGAGGTTACGATAGTTTGTTCGTTTCAAGACATTCGGACGATGTCGGGTTTTGATGGAGCGACCGCAGCTCGTCTGGAAGAACTTTGAGTTCTTGTCCCGACGTCTTTGTGTGTTTACGTACTTTCTGTGTGAGATCATAAAAGTGAACAAAAAGCCGTCTGACATTTATTACTCATGAATTCACTTTCATCCGGCCGGTCGGCCTCGTGTGCCTCGAAGCTTCGCCGTAGGAGTTATTCACATAAATGTGAGCTCCACGTCTGGACGTCTCCACAGGGGGTCTATTGTGTGCTTTCATTTGAATTTCAACCTTTCCTTTTGTCTGAGAGAACAACGTGTCTTGTGACGGCGCTCCAGTCTCTCACTCTGAGCTCGGACCTTTCGCTTTGCCAGCGAACTTCGCTTCGTCGGCGCCGTTCTGTCAGAGTGTCGACGCTGTGGGAGGACGAGCTGTCTGCTGCTCCGAGCCGGAGACGTTCGCTACGACCGGCTGGGGACGTTCGGTCTTTAAACGCACCACGAAAACTACGGCGAGTTACAGAAATACACGACTTTCTCGCCGAGTTGGATTCTGTTCAGTAAATATGAAGCTGCAGCTGTTCGTTCTCCCTCAGTCACAACCAATGGAAACCAACGTGTCCATCTGGAGACAAGTCACTTCTCTTTGGCTTCCTGTCCAGACAGGAAACACGTAACATCGCTGCTTCATCGAGTCATTACGGTGACTTGTATTTATATTTGGTATCTAAAGCACAAAAATGCTAAACAGTAGCTACAGAAAAATATGTATAATGTTAACGTAAGCTTTGCTCAGTGATTAAACTGTTGACCAACGGTTGAACGGGAGAAGATCAAATCAGTTCATTCGTCAACAAGGTCCATCTGAAAATAATCCCTCATTCATTAGAAAAGAAGATTCAAGAAGACCTGGTTTTGGGGGCGTGTCTGTTTGATTGACAGGCCTGTGGTGCAGTCAGGTTACAGCTATCGGTGGGCGGGACGTAGTATCGTCAGGTTTCCAATCAGATCGGTCAGATCCACCTCTGGCTCCTCCCCCAGCTCGTCCAAATATGGTCACTTCCTGCTCCAAACCGCTCCGAACTAGCAAAGATGGTGACGGACAGAATCTGAACTGGAGGATTCATAACGTTCACAAACCAACGATGACATCACTGATGGATGATGACATCACTGATGGATGATGACATCACTGATGGTTGATGATTGATTCAGACATGAGACCAACATAGTGAATTGCTTTTAAAATAAAGGAAAAGGTTCGACTTTGCAGGTCCAGATGTAAAGTTACGTATTTGTTAGATATCACAGAGCTTTCATCGGTAAATACTGTCGTTCCAACTTTATGCAAATGATGTACATCACTTCCTGAGCGAAACGGTGAAACTCTGTTATGTAACAATCATCAACAATTCAGCATCGTGCACAGAGCCGAGTCGCTGCCTGAACATGGACTTGGATCTGGTCGTGGAATAAAGCGGCTCACGAAGCTCTCGGTGTGAACGCACACGGTGGGCGTTGATGGCTGTTCCCGAGCGAGAGTGTGAATGCGTGAGCGTTGCAGCCCCCCCCCCCCTTCCTCCGCTGCAGCTCCGCCGGCCAATTACTGTCATCAAAAGGTTTCCTCATACGACTTCCCTGAACTAATAAGGAATAAATAACATTCATTACCGCCCACGGAAAACCTCAGGAGGTGAGCAGCAGGAAGTTAAATCTGTCACGCTTATTATCCTCTGAGATCTGTGAACTCTGACCTTTAGCATTTAATAATTATAATCATACTGCAGTGAAAGATCAAAGTAAAACGACTTGAAAAAACAAACATAGTAATTAAACCTGTTGATCAGTTTTATTTCGATTTAAAAATGCTGTTTCATGTAAGAGCGCTGCAGAGGTCCCTCAAACATCCACAACATACCACCACCTGAAGCGTGAAGTGTGATGATGTCATAAGGGGGCGTGTCTTATTTAAAAGAGAAAAACAAAATATTTTGAACACCATTTATCTTGTATGTCCTCGTCCTCAAACTATGGCAGAAACCTCCACCATCTTTACCGTCTTCGTCTCGGAGACGCTGAATCTGAACTGATCATTTTATTGATTAAAAAATGATACGCAACAGCTAGCTGTCTCGCTAGCTAGCTACACATTAGCTACTTTTCCATATATTTTGGTTGTGCTTTTAGCTATTGACTTCATGGGAGACGTTGAATGGGAGTCAATGGAGCCAGAGCCTTTTCGAACCCACCCTCTAGTGGCCCTCGGTGGTATCGCTCTTTACGGCAAATTTTTCAGACCCAGAAGCGACTTTTATATCCAGTTTGTGGTCTGTGTGAATTCATAGCAGGAGTGAGACAACAGCGCCAACAAGAGGCCGGCGCCAACCTACGACATGCATCAAACATCCTGTGGAAACATTCGTCCGGTAGAGAAACAAGCTTTTTATCTTTTCAGGCAAACATCAAGTTTTGTGTAATATTTGTGTTGTTCAACTGAATAAAATGATGAATTACAGGTTGTTAAATAATCCTGACGTGTCCATGAAGGAGTTAAGTGACGTGATAATTATACAATCTCTGATCCTCCTGCTGAAACGCTGCCGTTGGTTTCCAACAAAGACATGTTAGTCGTGGCTGCGCTGCCTCCACAGTCCTCAATGGCTCCCTGTTCCTCAGTCAGAGTTTCCTTTATGGAAAGCAGCTCCGCCGGCGTCTCATGTTCACACGGTCTCCGGTCCAACGCCAGTCGCTGCCTCGGTGTTCGTTATGTAACGTTGACTCCGCGGTGACGTCGGTGAGTCGTCGTCGTCGTGTTGAGGTGTGCGCAGGTTCGCACATACCTCCTCGCCGGCAACAGCAACAGCAACACTTCTCCAAAGTGCTCGTTTCCTTTTCAAGAACACACAATGTGCCCATTTACAGCAGAGTCGAGTTACAGGCCTCGAGCTGCAGGCTGCAAGTGTGTGTGTGTGTGTGTGTGTTTGTATACTGGTATTATGAGGACATACATCTGGTTACATAGCCACATTGTGGGGACTCCACATCCTTACAGGGACAAAATGAAGTCCCTGTGAGGTTTCAGGTTAGAGTCGGGGTTAATGGTGGTTATGGTGTCCAGGAAGTGAGCGTCTGTGTGATGTCCTCTGAAGTGCTGTAAACCGGACTGTGTGTGTGGGTCAGTGGGGGCAGGTTGAACTTGATCTGTCAGGCAGAGAAGAAGAAGAATGGTCCTCCACGGTCAGGCAAACTTTCCCCTCTTACTTCCAGTACGTACGGCAGCTGTTGCATGTAGTATGTCAACACTGTGTCAGAAAAAAGTGCCTTGAACTTTGGCCCTCTTGGTCGTATCCGCCGCCATCTGTAGCGCCACATTTGAAATACAAGGATGCAATTAGGAACGAGTGCCACACTTAATGTTACACTTCTTTTTCATTCTTCTTTCTTTTGCATGTTGGAACCAACGAGGCTTCAGAACAGCTTTTTGCTTCTATTGTCTGTTCAGTGCGACTCCTTAATGTCCACTCGGCAGGTGGAGAGGTCAAATGAAATACAGCAGGCTAAAATAACACGGAATAATCCTTTAAATATTGCAACACCTCCTTCTAAAGCAGCACATATCTATAATCCTATTGAGAGTTTGGGAGAATGTGTTTGTTAATTAAGGATTTAAACCAAGTTGGATATGTTTTTTGTTTTTTTTATTTAATCTGAAAAAGTTTTACCAATCAATGTTTATTTGAAATGACTGAAATGAAATAAACCCTCTGGAGCTGGATGAACCTGCTGCAGCGGTTTTGTTTTACTCTTCGAGGTAAAACGAGTTTATCTGATGATGTTTTCATGAGACAGCTAAAAAACTTCCAACAACAAACATCAGCCATTTAAAAATGAGAGGAAGGCGAAGCGTCCGTCGCCGAGTTAATCTCGACCGATCTGCACCTGCGTGACTGTTTACGTAACGCTTGTGCTCACAGGTGAACGAGTGGAACGACGCTCGTGAGCTGAAACGATAAGAGAACAAAGCAGAAACGCTCGTCAGCTGCCGAACTGCAGTAACGCCGCGCCACAAAGGAGATTTTCTTTATTTATAGCCGCCGTGGCGATTAGCTAAACTGCTCCTGTGGCCGTCATGCGGTGACAAATGAAGGCAGCTCTCTGTTGTTTCATCAGCTGATTATCGGCTCACATGATCTGATTGGTTAACAGTCCTTTGTTTTGTTTATTTTGATCTTCATCCAAACCAACAACATGAATGGAATTTATTCAGGAAATGAATCATCAAGTTACTCAACTGGTCCAAAATATTCATTGTGTTCATTGAGCTTCTCTTTTTAGTTTGAATACTTTTGAATTGTAAATGAAGCAATGCAGAAGTGCCTTAAAGTGCAATACCACTGAGGGCCACTAGTGGCAGGCTCCAATTAAAAATGATCATAATATACAAAAAAAGGTTTTAACGCTTGGCTCGCTGGGCAAGTTGGTGTAATGCGATGTCTCAGTAATGCCTTAATAATATGAATTATTCTCTTGGACACAAAGATCAACTGAGATTTTGGAGGTCAAAGGTCACTGTAACTGTGACCGTAACTCTGGAATTAATTCTCTAATTGTGACAAAATTTCACACGAATGTGTCTTATAACTCTGAACATGACTTTCACTTTGAACTCCAGAGCTGCAGTTTGTCTCTAATGAACATGAAGTCAGTGTTCCTGTTCCTGAACCAGTCCTTCCACTTGTGCTGCCGTTAACACTGCCTTCAGCAGAAACCTGCCTTCACAAGCATCTTACTCTCCTTCTAGCCTCAGGAGTTTTATATTTTTCAAAGTATTTCCCTGTCCTCATAGTTGTGGGGAGGCGCCTTCATCTCTTTGTAACATCAGTGCTGCAGCTGTTACTCACTGGTTTCAACCAAACACTAATGCATTTAAGTCCATTGAGTTGTTTGCCTGCTGAGTCGTGACTCAGGCGAGGTGACTTCCCCACGACACAACGGCTGACTCGCCTCAAAAAATGTGACTGTGAATGTGTGACCTGGAAACAGGAAGCTATGCCTAATAAGGACACTCATGTTTTGCTTATTTGCAACCATCTGACAATAATGTAGTTCAACCTAAAACTCCAATAAACAAGAAATGAGCTTTTGTTATTTTCAGGTACGTGAACATTTGTGATTTCACCATCAGAGAAACATCAGATTTTGGGTCAAATATTTGCAGAACAGAAAATCTTCAACACGGCCGCTTACAGCGAAGTGTTCCTGAGCCCATGCATTGATTTCCACTACAGAAACATGGCTGTTTTGCATGCTTCCTCCTGCTCTGTCTGCATATATTTGTCAATAATTTTAGCTAATAATGTCTGACCAACTATAATATTTAAGGAGCTGTTGCCAGACATTTTTGTTATTATGCTGAAAAATTGGACAAACAATTCATTAAACAACAACATTGTCTGAATTTTGTTGTCTGTTAATCAACTAGGTGATTAATTTCTGGTGCAGAGCTGCAGTTGTTCGGGTGTCTGTTGGACAAAACCAATCAGTCGTGTATTCTGGGAGCCTAAAAACAAATATTTGCTCTGCAGCTCATCAGGAGGTGAATCTGAGCCTCCGTGAGTCTTTGACTGACGTGTTAACTTTAGTGTTCAGCCTCGTGTTGGCATCGAAGATGTGAAGAAAATATCAAAAACTCCAACTAACATTAGAGTTAAAGGAAGATGAGGAAGTTTAATTAGATGTAAATCTGAGCGGAGAGTTACTCAGGTAACTTCCCTCTGCGATATTCAAATGTGCGGTGACCTACTTTCACAGCGTGCCGGCAGAACGCCAACAAAACGTCCACTCAGCCTTATTGTCCTGTTAACTTGTTGGTCCAGTTTGTTTTTTTTCCACCTCATGACCTGGACAGACTTCATATCTGTGAGTCGGCGCACAGAGATGATGTCAGACCGCGTGGAGGTGTTTGGTTTGAGCGCCTGCACCTCCCTGCACCTCCCTGCTGGGTAAACATGAAGTCACACATTTACACAAACTGCTTGCGGATGTTTACGACAGATTACGGACATGGAGTCGTTCCTGTTCACATCTTTACTTTATTACGTGTTGTAAAACTGTGAACTGAAGTGACGCGCGATGTAACAGCGACTGTTTGACCTTGAATATCCTTATCAACACAAAGGAAACCGTTGACAAGATAAGATACAGAATGTTAATAGAACATAATGCGGGGGTCGGAGCACCAACTGGAACAACCGAAGACATCCGACATTAGCCAACAATCAAAAGATACACGACACAAAACCAGAAAAATGACAAACTAATAACCAGGAGACGCAAAATCACCACAAAAACTCAAAATGACAAACTAAGACACAAAGTGACATTAAACAACCAGAAACTGATGCAGAACAACAGAAAAATATGGAAAAATCACCACAAAGGGACTTTAATGAGTCTAAAGTAAGAAGAAGCCTTTTTCCATTTTTCCATTCAGGACTTTAATATTCTTCCTCTGCAAAGTTTTTAAAAAGCAGCACACGTCTGTCGGAGGTCGTTTTCAGGAGCTGAACGCCTTCATAATGTCATGATATGAAATAATGAGCAACAACAACAACAACAACCATAATAAAGTGTGGGGGCAGTGCCTGATCATTATTGGATCCCCGGGGGGCACGTGGAGGTGTGTGTGTGTGTGTGTGTGTGTGTGTGTGTGTGTGTGTGTGTGTGTGTGTGTGTGTGTGTACATAAATTACTGCAGGTAAAATATATCCTGCTATAAATTGTATGTAATCCACACAGCTGACCTTTGACCTCCGTCTACACGGTCATGTGCGATGTTTATTTATGCACGAGGTCGGAGGAAAAGTCCCCCCAGAGGACCGCCAGCTTTCAGGTGAATTGGGTTGCAGCCGACATGTAACACGCTACCACGGCGACGGAGAGTCTCAGGGGAGGAGCAGGAGGAGGAGGAAGAGGAGGAGGAAGAGGAGGAGGGGTTTCCATTTCACACATCAGATGAGCAGAAAGACTGACGAATAAAACACATTTCGTGGTCAGAACTTTTTTTGTTTCCCCCAAAAAATTATGTTTTGAAGTCGTTAAATGTTGAATTGGATTAAATTAAAACACAAAAACATTTAAATTTGCAGTAATATGAAGAACACAGCATCATCTTCATCTTCAATAAACTGACATCAGAAGGAGAGTTAAAATAAGATAACAAAAAAACTGAAAACTAGAAAAACTAAACTAGAATGAGACAAACAGCCAGACACAACAGGGAAGATCTGCCTTCAAAATAAGAGCATTGGTTTACTGGCACTTGAAAAAAAAACAGGAAGTAAAGCATTTAAAATAAAATTAAACATGGATTGTCACTGTTATATCCACTATTAAGTTTTCAACAAATTGCAACTGTTAACTCACGGACTTTTGGCCTTTTTGCCATATATGAATGGGTTGCAAACTTTGAGCTTTTTAAGCATTTATAAATTACTTTTAGTTATATATTGACTGTTATGTCAATATTGTTTAGATTTTCAGTTTTTTAAATATTACTGATGTGCTTATATGTTCTAGCTTTTTCACTAGTTTGTTATTTGTAGCTCAATTTCAATTGTTATATATATATATATAATTTCTTTTATATATCTGTCTTTATCTTTTATCTAGTTTTACAATGTTATATCCATAATTTTGAGTTTTCTCAGCATTTATCAATTACTTTTAGCTACACTTTGACTGATTTGCCAATATCTTTTAGATTTTCTAGTCTTTTATTTTGTACTTTTCTGTTATTTGTAGCTCAATTTAAACTGTTATACATTTATGTTGTATTTTTTAGTTTTATCTGTTGTTCAAATGCTATATCCATAATTTTCTGTTTTTTAAACGTTTATTACTTTTTGTCAACAACAGTTTTTCTCGGAGCTTTATTTTGAAATTCCTAATGATACGAAGGCTACCTGTTGTGAGCTGGTTGGCTTGACAACGGAGCGAGGGGGAGGAGCCTGTCCACGCCGGAGACCAATGACACGACAGGTATCGCAACAGGTGAGCGCAGAACACACACCTGACACGCGCACACCGTTGCACGCCGAGCCGGACTGAAGCAGAGGAGGCGGCCGCGTCGCTGAAGAGGCTCCTGGGACTCCACATCCTACCGACGGGAACCGGGAACCGGAGAAGCGAGGACCATTTCACCGCCTCGGAGGGACGCTGCTCCGCCCGGTTTGGATTATTCCCGCCTTGAAAGTGTGAACTATTCCTTTAATAAGGACTCCGTGCGCCTCGCGGTGAGTTCTGGACTCTCCGGTCGTTTTGTTTCGGGCTCTCGGGACCGGCGGAGTGTGGTCGGTGTCTCCGGTGGGTGCTGACCTCCGGGCGGATTATCGACCGGTGATAATCTGCAGCTTGTTTTGATATTAATTCTCTGAAAGAAGACGACATGTCTCCAGACAGCAGCAGGTAGTTTCCGGACTTCGTCCAGCTGCTTTTTTTGGGATTGATTTGTTTGTTTGTTTGTTGGTTGGTCCATCACCGGAGGGGGAGGAGGGGGAGGAGGGGGGTTCATCCCGCCGACACCATGATCAGCTCCGAGGGCCTGAGGCCGGCCACCAACGGCAGGAAGCCGCTGGGGAAGCTCGCCTCCCGGCTGGAGGAGGTGAAGAACCCGTGGCGGCAGATCTCCACGCTGGAGCTGAGCCACAACGAGGCGGCCCGGCTGGCCACGGACGCGCTGCTGGAGCACGGGGAGGTGGAGTACCGGCGGGTCCTGGCCGAGGAGCGCGAGCTCAACTTCCTCTCCCCGCTGGAGGTCCGCTTCATCGCGCAGCACGCGGCCAGCAGCAAGGCGAGCGCCACCGAGAGCAACGGGCCCGGACCCCACGAACCGGACTTCGGGGATGGAGACGCCGTGTCCGAGCTCACCTCCGGGACTTACTTCCCCATGATGTCCGACGAGGAGCCGCCGATGCTGGAGCTCGGCTGGCCGGACTCCGGGGGGAGGTACGGACCGTCGGAGACCCAGATCTACTTCCAGAGGGACAAGTCGCACAACATCAAGGACCTCATCAGGTCCCTGATCAACAAAGCCAAAAAGGTGAGGAGGGTCCGGGGGCCACGACGGGGCCTCCAGGGGCACGTTTTATTGGGGAAATATTTCACGTTGCCAGCAGGTTTCTAATTGGCTGATCAGTCCGTTAATCAATTAATATTATATTGATCATTTTTTTGTGTAAAATGAAAGAAAACAGTACAAAATTGTTGTTTTATTTCCCTTCAAACCGACGTGAAGTCTTCAGATGTCACGTTTTGTCTCACCAGCTGGAAACTATTCAGTTTATTATCATTTATAACGAATTAAAGTATCAAATCTTCTCATTAGAGCAACAGAAAGGAGTCAAATAATAATTGACAGTCAGCTGTGACATATCTTAAAAACTAACACACTTTTTACTTCATGTTTAACCAGTTTATTAACATCTGCGTAAATGAAATGGACTGTAAACATGATGACACTTTTTTCCCTTCAGGCTGTTTAAGAAGCCAAACTTTTCTGTCATTAATCATCCATGTCAAAGAACCAGCAAAGTTAAAGCCCCGCCCCCTCACTCATTAAAACCAGAATGGATTTCTTCTATTATTTAACTGGTATAAACATGATTTTGTGGCCAGTTTGGAGTTTATCAAATCAATCAAACCTGCTTTGTGTTGCACCTTTCAGGTTGATCACAGCAGCTTCAGGTGATTTAATAAAGGCGGATGGAAATGAATCCAATAAAGTAGAAACTCATGGTTAAGAGAAATAGAAACACTGCAAGCGAAATAAAAACAATAGAATGGATTTTAAAAAGGAAAAAATATCATTTTTGCAACATAAAAACCGTGAAATAAATAAAAAACTCAGACTTAAATCACTTTTAATGAGTAAATTAGATTCCACTTTATTTTTACTGCACACACAGTACGTGCACAATAATATAAACCCCAAAGACCCCAAACTCACCTCTAACTGAAGCTTTTATTTTGAAAAGTGTCGTACGTTCATATCCTATTGGATTTCCTCGGTGATAAAAGAGTTAAAGTGGCGTGTGAACAACCAAAACAACCTCCTGAAAGTGACAAACGGCAGGCTGACGCCCGTTTTTTGTTTTTCCGTCCACCTGACTGCGTTATTTCACCCCGAGAGGTTCCTGCTGACAAACAGAGTCGGTCCGTCCGCCTGCTGCCGTGTTTGATCAGCTCTTATCAGCTGGAGATCAGCTGGTCACACGTCACTTCTTGATTCTGATCCTTGATCCCTGATCAGAGAAATGTGGCTCTGAACTCACCGGCTGTTTGGTAGAAATAAAACATGGAAGGATTTTAAACTACAGACGCAAAGAAAACCTTCGTATACAGGAGACTCAAAACACAACCGCATCTTTGAGGTTGTTTTGTTTCTCTTTGTGTTTGTTTTGTGTCTTTGAGGTTGTTTTGTGTTGTGCTCTGACATTGTGTCTATTTTTAGTTGTTTATTTGACTTTCCCAACAGAGAAGTTGAGTCTCTCTGTAAACTGGGACTGTGCCCCATCGGGCCCCTGTCAGACTGCCGGGGCCCCTGTCAGACTCCCGGGGCCCCTGTCAGACTCCCGGGGCCCCTGTCAGACTGCCGGGGCCCCTGTCAGACTGCCGGGGCCCCTGTCAGACTGCCGGGGCCCCTGTCAGACTGCCGGGGCCCCTGTCAGACTCCCGGGGCCCCTGTCAGACTGCCGGGGCCCCTGTCAGACTGCCGGGGCCCCTGTCAGACTCCCGGGGCCCCTGTCAGACTCCCGGGGCCCCTGTCAGACTGCCGGGGCCCCTGTCAGACTCCCGGGGCCCCTGTCAGACTCCCTGAGCCCCTGTCAGTCTCCAGGGATGGGATGGTTGGTCCTTCGCTGGTGTTGATCTCGTAACAGTCGGTCTGCTAACAGACAGTCCGGCTCGCTGCCTGAGTCACTTCCTCCTTCTGTGCAGACAGACTCTCTTCAGGGTCTCTGAGTTTGTCGGTAATAAACCTGAACAGTGATATTTAAAAACAGTCTCTGCAACTCACCATTATCTTCTTTATCGATTAATCTGACGATGACTTTCTCGGCCGATCGATCAGGTGTTCGATCTATAAACTGTTTCCATCACACAAATATTCAGTTTGCAAAACAGAACAGAGAAAAACAGATCAATGTTGACTTTAGATCGATCGTCTGATTTTAAAATGTTCCTCAAGTGGCTGCGATCTGATCGGTTCTTTATCTGATGTGTAGAATTGATCTTTGTGAAGCAGCAGAGATGATTGACTGGGAACTCTCTGAGGGTTCAGTGTGGGAGGACTCGTTGTTCACTGGTTGTTTTGCTGGTTGTTCACTGGTTGTTCACTGGTTGTTCACTGGTTGTTCACTGGTTGTTTACTGGTTGTTCACTGGTTGTTTATTGGTTGTTCACTGGTTGTTCACTGGTTGTTTTGCTGGTTGTTCACTGGTTGTTCACTGGTTGTTTACTGGTTGTTCACTGGTTGTTTACTGGTTGTTTACTGGTTGTTCACTGGTTGTTCACTGGTTGTTCACTGGTTGTTTACTGGTTGTTCACTAGTTGTTCACTGGTTGTTCACTGGTTGTTCTGCTGGTTGTTTTGCTGGTTGTTCACTGGTTGTTCACTGGTTGTTTACTGGTTGTTCACTGGTTGTTCACTGGTTGTTTACTGGTTGTTCACTGGTTGTTTACTTGTTGTTCACTGGTTGTTTACTGGATGTTTACTGGTTGTTTATGTTCAGAGCAGAATGACGGGGTGTTTTGACCCCGGGGCCCCAGAACAGGTTGATCCAGCCCTGCAGACTCTGTGAAGCTGCGAGTCTCAAAAGCTGTAATTATCTTAAATTTGTAATTTATTGGGTCATAAACTCATTTTATTATCATATAGATCCACAAACAGCTTCATCTGCAGCTGAGTCGCAGAATACACCAGAGATGAATGTAGAAATCCTAAATTTAAATTAAAGCTGTAATTATTTCTGTGGCGAACGGCTGAAAAATGTCTCTCTGGATTAAAATCACTGACAGACCTGGTAATGTTTCAGCTTTGAACTTGATCGATGGAGCTCTTTGAGCTGCAAAGAAACCAGTTAATTATTCTGTGATAATTTCTCTCAGCAGCTGAAAATCTTCCTCCAGCGATGTGCTCCAGTTTCTAACACAATGACCCATTAAAACAGATTCAGTCAGTAACGACTGCACAAACTGTACGACAACAAGTTTCTGAGTCACGTCTGAAAACCTGCAGCGGAAAAGTGACAAAATTAAACATCTTTCTAATAAAAACTGTGAACTAGAGAATAAATAACAGCCTTAAAAGAACACAGCAGGATTTCAGTCTTAGTATTTCTGAATCTCAGTGTTGTGATTATATTGGATATAAAAGTGTTCGTAGCTTCAGGTTCTGAAAAGTGAAGCTCCTGCAGAAGTGCCTTAAAGTGTGATACCACCGATGACCACTAGGGGCTGTCTCTGTTTGTTCTCTGTTTGCCTTTTTATTAAATACATTTTCTTACACTGTGCTCTAACTTTCGCTGTTCTTTCCTCTCCGTGTCGTCTCTCTGCAGGTGATCGCCGTGGTGATGGACGTGTTCACGGACGTTGACCTGCTCTGCGACCTCATGGAGGCGTCCAACAAGCGCCGCGTCCCCGTCTACATCCTGCTGGACGAGAAGAACCTCGGCTACTTCACGGACATGTGCTCGGCGCTGGACATCCAGAACTCACACCTGAGCGTGAGTGCAGCACGTAACGTGTGTGTGTGTGTGTGTGTGTGTGTGTGTGTGTGTGTGCGCGTGTGTGTGCGTGTTCCCGTGAACCGTATTTTGCTGCACTCGACTTCCAGAAGTCTCACTTTAGTGTCACAACAGAAGAAGACTTTGTCACGTTTTATTTTTCAGATCATTTCCTGGAAACTTTCCTCATATCTTACAAAAAATAGCGAATAACTCAGTTTCGTGCTCATTATTTTGAAAATTAAAAACTGTTAGTTGCTTTTTTTTTCCATCCAATTTTTAAGAGGAAAGTATTTGCTGTGTTTCATTTCTGTTGCTTCAGATTTGGTGGATATTTTCGAGTCGGAGTCATCAGGCTGTAATTTACTCACTAATTCACCTTTTCAGATCTCACATGGAAAATTTTCAAATAAAATTTAAAGTGGGTTGAACTCTATTTTCTGACACTTCTCTGAGTCCCAAAAAATATTATACAGTTAAAAACTACAGTTCATTATTTACTGCTAGAAAAGGTTTGATTAATAATGAACTATTGTCGGTCAGATATCGTTAAATATGTTCTCTCTGGTATTAAAAGAGTTTTGAATGTAAGTGCTTATCGTCCGTTAGCTTCTTCTATGGTTGTGTGTACCGTTTGTGTCTAACCGTGTGCGTTTGTGTGCAGAACATGCGTGTCCGCAGCGTCGCCGGCGACACCTACTGCACCAAGAACGGCAAGAAGTTCACGGGTCAGGTCCTGGAGAAGTTCATGATCATCGACTGCGAGGAGGTGATCGCCGGCTCCTACAGGTGAGAAACTCCTCATTCAGAAGCTCGTGCACAGGAACAAACCTTTCCAAGCTTCCTGCAGGAGTCACCAGGATGTTCTGGAGTCACACGGCAGACTACAAGCTTAAAGTGGTTTTCAGTTTAAGACAGAAGCTTGGACGTCCTGACTTCTGCTGCATCGATTTCAATCTCGGATTTGATTACCAAACTTCTGGAATTCCCCTTTAAAAGCAACGATCACGGTGTTTAAAGAGGACCGATGTGTCAGCTCACCACGTATGAACGTTAAAACAGGAGTCAGACGTCTGACGTTCACTCTCCTCCGATAAACAGGACGGACGTCAGTTTACAGCAGGAAGCCGGCGGAGCTCGCAGGTTTGCAATTGTCAGTGTGGAAAAGCAGCGTAACAAAGCTGCTGTTGTTGTGCGAAACTGTTTCAGGAATGTGCGTGACACCTGTAATTACAGCTGCAGCTCAGCAGGGAAGAGACGGTCCGAGTTCGACTCCTGTTACTGCCGACGCTGCTCTTATTTTATGAGCTTTTCGTGTGTATTTTAGACCTTCCTTTTGTCCTGTTCGAGTTTCTTGAAGTCCTCACAGGATGATGGATTCCTTCGTACGTCTACAATCATCTGTTTCAGCATTTGCTCTTGAAAACTCAATTAAAATCACACAAATGTGCTCCAAACGGCTACAAACAGACAAAAGACACTCAAAAAATGTTTAAAAATACACAAAATAATTAGGGAAAGACGCAAAACTACAACAAAGACATTTAAAATGACAACAGAGACAAAACAAATACAAATAGATGCAAAATGATTCCAAAAAACATAAAACAACCACAAAATTACATTAAGCAACTTAAGAGACGAAAAATGACCACAACAAGACTTAAATGAAAACAAATAGAGGCAAAATGACTGCAGACACATGAAATACACACAAAGTGACATAAAACGACTACACTGACTTTAAAGAGACTTAAAACGTTTACAAAGATCAAAAACAAGCGCAAAATGACCACAGAAATATAAAAGGACTGTAGCTGCTTTCTGTTCAGCTGTTTTCAGGTGATTCTTCCTCTGGTTGACGTCATCGGTGGTCAAACATCCTTATTTCTACTGTTCCCATCGAACAGCTGTCAGATCAGAGCTCGCTGCATCGAGGGTTGTCGTTGCATCCTGATGGCCGTCGACCTCGTGTTCAATCTGAAACTATTGTGTTGGAAAATAGTCCAAAAAGAAATGCGAGTCCTCAATGAATTCAAAGTTTTGGGTGAAGACCGAGTTGACGGTTGGTCTGAGTCTCTGCAGGAAGCGAGAGGAAGTTGGCGTGATGTCCCCTGAAGTGGTAGAAAGGAGTGTGAGTGCGTCGTAGCGGTGAAGCTGGCGGACAAATCGTTCCCTAAAACTCTGGGGATTTTAACAACTTAGTGTCACAGAGGCGCTGTTGATAATTACTGTGTACTTCACGGGGTAATTATAACCGGGCTGATCCAACCTGAGGGGCCGTCCTCGCTAACAGCAGAATATTACATTCCTCAGCTTTGTGAAATCACGTTTACTGTGTGACATTTTAGGGTCGGCTGCTCACTCACTTTGTTCTCTAAAAGATGTAAATTCACAGAGAAAATTTTATGTTTAAACAACTGAGGGTCAAAATTACAAAGACGTTTGGAGTTTTTCCACCGACTGTTTGAAGATGAGATGTTTTCCAGAAGTACGAAGATGTAAATTTCTGTTGAACTAGATATCTGCCTGCACACATCAAGCAGAGCAAGTTTTGATACGTCGTGACCGTTTATTCCCACATATTTGTGTCGAAGACAGCGCGTCCTCCGAGGTGCCTGGAGGACAAACTCGGGGATTAATTGGCAGCTCTCCTGGTTGTTGACTATAGAAAGATTAGTTATGGTTTGTACACATTCATTTTCACACGGGAACTGCCTCAAAAAGACAAGTATGAAAATGACTCATGTCAAGGGCCAAGATATACATTTTATCATCCAATTTTATTTATTCTTTGTCTTTAGATTCATATAAAACCTGTCAGAGATGATGGGTCATGCACACAAAATGTAAAAGTTTTCATGATGTGATTTTAATGAGTCTTATTAAACAGCCAACCAGCAGCTCGTAGTTTAAATCTCACCGTCTCCCTGCTCTGCCTCAGCAGTCGCCCCGTTCACCTCCTTTATCCATCCAGAACATGGTGCTGTTGTTGTTGGAGGATTACCTGTTCCAGGTGTGTGGTAGTAACAAGGTTGGGCAAACTGACAGCCTTCAAACTGTGCGGTTGCTGACTGGAATGAAGGCCGAGGCGGGAACAGATGCCAGGCAGCTCAGTCAGTATTATCTCCTCAGCAAATCCCCCCCCCTCCTCCCTCTCCCAATCAACAACCAAAAAACAACCAACCAACAACAAATCAATAACCAACCAACCAACAATTCACCAATAATCACCAACCAGTCAACAAAAACCAAACAACTAATCAATATCAACCACAAAAACAATCAATAAGCTACCAACCTTTATGAGCGGAGCACCTTTTAAAATGAGTTCTTCAAGTCATTTAAAGTCCTCCAGTAGATTTGAACAGGAAACCTGATTGATAGTTTTATGTTTATGATTGAACTTCAGTGGAAACTATGACTCATGTTTGTAATTTTATGACTTCTTTGGTGCCAAAGCACAAAGTTGTCGCCTGTATTTGAACTTTATGATTGACGGTTTGTTGTCCGAGCTGTTTCTCGTCAGGACATCGCAGGTATTTAACTTCAGAGCCGTGAAAGTTCCTTAGTGCCGAGTGATTTACGGTCGGAAGACGTCCTGCAGGTTTCTAGCTGCTGTAAAAACTCTCGCTGTCTCAAGTCTTAAATGGCTTTTCAGTTATTGACAGACAAGATTTTATTCTTTTATTGGTCACTGAAAATTCGTATTTAGTCGTCATGAGGTTGTTCAAAAAGTTCTTTGTTTTGATGGATCAATTAAACTGTAATAAATCTGAACACCTGCCAGAGGACTCGTTTGTACGAACGCTGCCAACAAAACTATCTGCAACGGTTCTTCAAGCCAGGTTTGAATATTTGTACATTTGAAGGTGCGTGACCTCTTTGGTGTTGGATTACATCTCTGATGCTTGACGACGGCGGAGAAACCGAAACCTTTATTTTCCATTTAGTGGAGAATCCGAAAATCCTCATCTTCTGTCATTAACGTGGTCTTTAACGTTCAGTCGTGAGCGTCCGATAACCGACAGATAAAATGGTGAAAACATCTCGGAGTTCTTCTGCAGGTCACATCGGTTCATTCAATAATATCATGAGGAATTGTTGCTTTGCATTTAGGAAACCATGAAGATTTTCTGCAGTCATGACAGTAATAGATATAAACATGAACTTTCAGAAAGCGGTCTGTCACGTGTTGCGTTCTCCCGACCTCCGACCTCCGACCTCTGACCTCCGTATCTCTGAACTCGTCTGAGAGGATTATTTCTGCTGCTGAGCCAGACGTCCTCGCTGTTCGTGCACCTGTCGTCTGCTGCGGGCAGATAAACTGATGAGTCACCACCATGACTCATCATCATCATCATCATCATTCAGGAAGTAGTTAACGCTCCCTCAGGAAGAACACAGTCATCTTCTTATCCTGAATCTCATCTGACTCTCCGATCTGCATCAACTCCTCATTAATCAAACGCTGCCGTCTATATTTAAATATTACCGTAATAAATGCTTCATCTCTCTTTGAAATGGGAAAGCAGATGATGACAGAGGAGTTGGGTGTCTGTGTCTCCTCTCCAGCTTCACCTGGCTCTCCGCTCAGGTGCACAGCAACATGGTGATGCATTTCTCCGGTCGCATCGCCGACAGCTTCGACCGGGAGTTTCGCTGCCTGTACGCCGACTCGCAGATCATCGACTGCTTCTTCAACCCGGAGGAGGAGGGGATGCCCTACTACCCGCCGTACCCGGCCATGATGGCCCCCGGCCCGGGCATGGGGCTCGGCCCGGGTCTGGATCTACTGTCGGAGAGGTACAAACGTTATTCAGTGTAAAGTACAGTAAGACATCAAATACGGAGGAACAATGGAGGAAAAATCCTTTCAAGAAACATACTTCTAATTCTATTTACTAAAATGTTGTACGTTTTCTTTTCTAACGGTCACCAGCTGTAAAATAACAAAAGATATTTAAACAATTATTTTTTGGGGACAAAAACGAGCCGAAAACTTGAAATTGATTCATTGATCTGATTTCATGACCAACACTTTGTTTATAACTTTGGTTTATTTCAAGCTGGAGTGTTTCCCACAGACGATCAGGTCAGTCAGGAAGTTATCCCCAGAAGGAGATCCTTAATAAAGTGAAATATCTGGTTTAGGCGGTTTATTTCTTGGTTTTCCGTTCAGTCAGACTGGAAACAAACATTTAAACAAATTTCTGTAGAAACCAGATGTTTGACTCCTTGTTTCCCAGATCGGTAAATTTTGGCCATACAGGCACATCTTGTATAAAAGAAGCCATAAAAACTGTCATGCAGCTGGTGAACGATATGATTTATGGATGTATTTCAACTCTGATCGTATTTCCGTGTGCTGATCTTCTCCAGCAGGCAGCGGGACCGAGTGTGCTCCGAAAACTCCAGCAGCCAATCGAGTAGCAGCGTCTCCAGCGTGAAGGCAGCACCGGGAATGACCTCGAACACCGTCTACAAGGTCACCCAAGGTCACGACAAGAAGGAGTCGGTCGGCAACTCTCACCTGAGCCCCGAGAGGAGAGGAGGAGGCGGCGACCGGTCGGGAGGACAAACGCCGACGTCGGGGGTTCGAGGCCCGGCTAACGGAGGAAGCAATCACGGTTCGGGTCCGTCGCTGCCCTACGGCCAGACGATGGGCATCGAGTGGAACAAGCCCAACTCCGCGGACGCGATGCGGCCGAACATGGGCGCCGTCTCCTCCAAGTTCCAGGGGCTGGGAATATACGACCACAAACCCAGTCTGTTCCACGGCGCCGGGCGCGAGGCCGGCACCACCAACCCGAACCTGAACCCCAAGACCCAGACCGGCTCCCCGCTCAGCGACGGCAAACCCGCCCCCAAGCAGAGGACTCCCCCCAGCCAGTTCCTCAACAAGCTGTCGGACCTCTTCCTGCCGCCCTCCAAAGACAAAGACGCCTACAACTACCGGGGGTCTCCGTCCCCTCTCGGCTCCTCGCCGTGGGGCGGACCGGACCTCTCCCAGCCCGAGCCGGAGAGCCAGCAGAGCCCGCCGCCGCCGTCTCCGGGCGTCTTCATAAACCGGCAGGACCAGAAGAGGATGACGCTGGGCCACAGCAAGCTGGACCTCGTCAATCATTACAACAACAAGATGAAGTCCAAGCAGGTGTACAGCCGCTTCGAGCTCAAGAGCAGCAACTAGACCCGGATCTTCCTTTTCGACATTCCTCCGGTGTCGCTCCAACTCACGGGGAAAAGACTCCGAACAAACTTAGAGGTTGTTTTTCTTAAGTTAAGTCTTCGTCGCATCTCGGACATAAATCACAAGCCCTTCCTCTTCTTCCACGGTTGACAACTCCTCCAGGAGGTCCAGCCACCGCCGCCACGTTGGCTCGTTTCGTCTTTCTACTCTTGAAACCATTAAGCCTCTTTTTTTAATTTTTATTTCCAGGACCAATTACAAGTACAGAAGGTCGTGGCTTCTTGTTGGTTTGTCGTTTACCAAAAACATGACGTCAACAAAACTTAAAACTCATCTGTGAAATTCATCAACCGAATATTGATGCATTAAAAACCAGATGAGAACGTGAATTCTTTGGCCTCAACACTGCAGGGACTTCCACGAGGGTTTGATTTTCTACTCACTTTTATACATTTGGACAATCTCAAGCTAAAATTTTACGTCTCAACTTTTATGTAGAGAAATATAAAGTTATGATGCTGCAGTTATTGTGCACATTTTTCTAGCAATGATAAAATCATTTTTGTACATATTTGTAGAAACAGTGCTGAAGTCTTCTTTTTGATTCGTGGATGGAAATAATTTGCTTTTTTGAGTTTTCATTGTATGGAGACCTGTAAACAAAACGGCCACTAACTTACGTTTGCAGCAATTTTCCCTGAAAGTGTTTCAACGTTCTTGTAATCGATCAACGGTCCTGATGTGGTGAATTTGGTCGATGCCACTGAAACGCCTCAATTCTCCAGAACGAATTTGATAAAAAAAAGAAAAAGAATCAAAAGAATTTATTATTACAATTTTTTTGCACACAGCGTGCTAACCTGAAAACATTATACGTAGACAGACGGTCGTGAGCCTAGCTGCTAGCGTTACGAGCTATCGATGCATTAGCCTAAGAAGCTAACGTTAGCCAGTAATGTTTCAGGATGTAAACGTTGAGGTCGCGTCAGTAACAGAAAGACGCTCAACAATTTATTTAATTAACGATTAAACTGCCAAGTGTTTTTTTTTTTGTGTAATTGATTTAATCTATGAAATGTAAAAAAAAAATGACACTCAAACTTTCGCGGAGCAGAAAATAAGAACTTCTGTAATCGCTGTTTGTTTTTCAACCAAAAAGTCCTTAAAAACCCAGAAATGTTTACGTTATGTATGAAGACACATGACGGTCTGGATGGACAGACGAGGATTGTTTACTCTTTATTTTTTGTGAAAAATTAATAAAATGATCAATCGAATAGCAAAATAATTGCTCATTAATTTTCTGTGGATTAATTAATGAACTCCATTTTTCAGTTCTGTAGGTAAACAAGTCTGAATACAATCTGAGGAGATAAATCCCATTCAGACACTAATTCTATAATTGGGATTGTTTTGATGTTGAAAAGAACAAACTTCTTCCCGGTTTTCTTTCCTGATGCGTCCAACAACTCGTGCCTTCATCGTCCTGCCTTAAGAGTTACAATCATTTCAGGCCAAACACCGACAGGTTGATCGTTTAAGGTACAAACACGCCGACTCGTTCACCGCAGGAACTAATCCGGCTTGTAAACATCAACAAGCTGTGAGAGGATATTTCCTCCTGCTGCTGCGACTCGTTGTATTTCTGGGTTTTTGGGTGTAAACGGAGGAACTGGAGCTCAAAGTGTTCACAGTCGTTCTCATGTTTGTTACGTCGGTTTATAACAAGCCGTGTTTATATCATTGGTTTCTTCTGAACGTCGTCACACGATTGTTTCTTCACGCTGAACATTTTCACAGCAAACAGGATCTTTTTCAGAATTGTACATTTGTACATAAATAGTTGAAACATGAGTTGTGATTGTTTGTATTTACATGTTATATTTAGAGATGAGGTGCTCTGATGTTGTTACCATAGCAATAACGATTAATAATGATCAATTATTTTGATATGTGTTTGTGTTTTTGTTTACTGCTCATGTTAATGGGCGTTTTATGCGGCTTTGTTTTGGTCAGTAATGTGCATTTTATTGTAAATAATTTGGGATTTGTTTTTTCTTTCTTTGTTGTTGTTAAAGAAACAACTCTTCAACTGATTTATTTTATTTGTACAATTTGTTATTCACTGGAGAATGTGAACTTTAAAGTTTAATTTCTGTGTTTAATTTGTAAAATGGATGAGATTTAATAAAAACAAAAAAAAAGGTTAAGGAAAACTGACCAGTGTCCACTTTGTCTGCGAAAACAACCAAAATGTAAATAATGTTAGATTAAAAGTAACATTTCAAACGAGAACTTCGACAAAATATGAAATTATTATCTGGATTTTACGACTAATCAGGAAAATTAGGCTAGTGGGTTAGCATGCTAACGTCAGTCAAAGCCTCAAATAAAATAAAATAATTGACAACACGTCAACAGGCAATTTATTATGTTTCATTTGAATGTTTTCAATATAAATATAAAATAAAAATTCTACATTGCCCCTTTAATTAAACTTGAATTTGCCCCATCCACTTCCGGTTCAGCTTCCGGAACACCTGAGCTCAGAGGAGCAGGGGGCGGGAGGTTTCCGTCTCTGACTCGGCAGGTAAACAGTTTATTCCAGCAGAACCGGAGCCGGTGTTTGTTGACGCGGTGGAGAAAATAACCGGGACGCTGTTGGGGAGTTTTACTTTGGGTTTGTCGCGTTTAAATGACGTTTTGTTTCAGATGGTGTCAGCTGACTCTGTTTTTCCGTCATGATAAAATTAAGAGAAGTAAAAGTAATATTTTTCTTGAAATACATTTGTTGACATGATATTTTTTATTTTTATTTCGTACTTGTCCAGAACATCGTGGGAGTCTTCACACGTGTGTAGCCGTGGTAGACGGCGCATGCGCGAAGGAAGCCAGGTATCCCGTCCGGCACCGGGATCAGCTGACGGACCGTTTGCGGTGCTGCTGCAGCAGGTTGGTCCTTTTGAGTTCGTTCACTCCCAGATGAACTAATTGAAATGAAACTCGGAAGTTAAATTGCTCATGTTGGACTTTATTGATGTTTGAGTTGAACCTTGATTGTGTTTGTTTCTGTAAAAGTTATACTGAAAGGTTCAGTTCTTATTATTTTATTTTAAATGGGATTTTTAAGGAGTACTTTTGAAGTCTTATTCGATGGCCAGTAATAGTTGATTCAGAGTGTAACTGACCAGATGTGTGAATTTATTCTCCCTACCAGCATATTTGTTTCATTTAAAATCCGTTTGTCATTGACTTTAATTGGTTTTAAAACACTAAGTTTGTGTTTATGACGGCAGTTTGTCTCATTACACTTAATGTCCTGTCTTCTTTAAGTTTGTGTTTATGTAAATTATTGCATTGTTTGCATTCACTCAAAGCAGCACAGAAGCTGAATACGGCTCGATTTAATATTTGTGTGTATTTATGTATATTTATAGTTGTAGTGCCCCCCCCCCTCCCCCCAGTACTTTAGGTTCTTCCTGCCAGGAAGTCGCAGGGTCGCCGCTCGAACAATGTGAGCGAATAAAAACTGAACTGACAGAAATACACAACAATGAAGAATCCAAGAAACGTTTTCCACAAACTCCCAGAACCGGACGGGACAATGAAGCCGTCAGAAATCCGTCATCCAGCCGGGACAGAAATATCTCTTTATCACCATTGGAAGATTTTTCAGTCACTTTGAGCTCCGGTTTGTTTTCTAAAGTCACAACCTCAGCAGGATCTCGTGTTACTGAAATAAACCGGCCTCATTAATTAGATCAACTTTCTCCAGATGAACTCTGATGTTCCATTTCGTTTCCACTTCAGACAACTGACTGTTCTCCTGAAGTTTGTGGGAAACGTGGACGCTCACGTTTGTTCTCCCTGAAGCACATTTTTTGTCTTTGACTGTTGTTTGACGTGTCGTCCCAGCGTCCTGGACGCCGTGCTGTTTTTGTTGGGTTGTCGTGGTTACAGGTTTACAGGTGGCCTCCTGGTTGTTCGTAAGGTTTTTACTGTGTTCCTCGGACTTTGTGACGGTCAGCGGGTTTAACTCGGCTCAAAGTTTAGGATGTCGACTTTATAGCATCGCAGCTGCCAATAATGTTGGCCGAGTTAAATTTACTGTTCTGTTGTAAAGACATGTCCCAATCGCAATCAGAGTCCTTTTAATAATAATTATCTGCCGATACATAATTGAGATCATATAAATGTCATTTCCAAGATAATCCAGAGAAATCTGGTCCTGCATTTTCCCAAATACTTGATATTTACCTTTAATTCACTGAATGTCACTACTGGGCCCAAAGGATCCGCAGCACCCACGTTTTTATCTGCAAAATATCCTACAAAGAACCACAAAATGACCCAAAACAGACAAAATTAGACACAAAACAACCAGAATCCAAGATGATTGGAAAATTATATTTAACAAATAATAGAAGAATACAGAATCCAAAACATTAAAACTAAATAATGGTTTTTTTTTCTTCCGTTAATTATCTCATGTTTATATGGTGACCCTTTCAAAGGACCTGATCCACAGGTTGAGAACCACTGAATTAAAATAAGTGGAATTAGGTGTGAATACTTGTGTATTCTTACTTCAGTAAAACTCGTGTTTACGAGAGTATTTGTGTGTATTTGAAGTAAAAGAGGCTGATCAATAACTGTGAACGTCTTTAACATCCACTGTGAGTCATTCCCTGATGGGACTCTACACACACACACACACACACACACACACACACACACACACACACACACACACACACACACACACACACACACACACACACGCTGCAGCACCGTGTTCAGATGCACCAGCAGCTTTTCCTGCAGCAGAAGCAGCCTGTTGTGATTTTTATCTTCAGGATGCAGCAGCACTTCCTGCTTCTACAGCTGCTGTTTGCTTCAATCTCAGACCTTCAGACTGTGTGTGTGTGTGTGTGTGTGTGTGTGTGTGTGTGTGTGTGTGTGTGTGTGTGTGTGTGTGTGTGTGTGTGTGTGTGTTGAACTATTCCTCCCTGGAGTCCTTGAACACGCATGTTTTCTATGTTGGGTCTTGTGTATTGTCCTCTGTTGTAAACTCTGATCCAGATGCTCTGTCTGACGGCTAATCTTAGAAAACAAGACAACAATAATGTCCGCTTACTGTAATATGATAAAAATAATAGTAATAAACTTTATTTGCGCTGCACCTTTCATACAAGAAATGCAGCTCAAGAAAATTACATGCAGTGTTTTCCATAAAGACGGATATAAAGGAACATTTAAGAATATAGACAAGAAATAAAAATGCATAAAATTCAACAATTAGAGTTCAAATATAAAATAAAGCAATATGCATTTTGAAGGCCGCGGTAGTTCAAAGAGTTTCAGGAGCAGCTCGTTAAATAACGCGTTTCTAATGTGTGTTTGTGGTCACGACATTTCAAAGTGCAACAACATCAGCGTTGTTTTTAACTCGATCGGAGGCTCTGACGTCAAACGCAACAAACTTGTTGCCTCAGGTTGGGACGCAAATACAAACGCAGCAGAGCTCAGCGTCGTAGGTAAAGTTCCTCGTGGGCGCGGCCGCTCAGCTTTTGTTGTTGAGAAATAAGATGGAATTAATTGTAAAGGATCAAAGCAGCAGGTTCAAAATAAGCAGGCTGAGTGATGATAAAGCTGCTGAGTGTTTAACTTTCATGACTCAGAGCGGTGAACCACAGCAGCCCTCCGACTGCTGCTGCTTCTGTCAGCTGATCTCACAGGCAGTCTGTGGCATCACAGTGCTGCCATCTTGTGGTTTAAACATGCGTGTACATGACACGGTGACATCTGCAACTTCTGACTGGTACATTTTAGTTGACATTTGTGGTTGAAAGGACAAGTTAACAAGAAAATTCATAATTATTTAATATTTCAGACAAATTACTGGTAAATAAAATCTACAGAGAGGCTGAAAGTGGTTGTTTGTACTTGTTCTTACCGTTTAAACCTTTTTGGGTAGATAATATATTGTGGTGGAAGAAGTAATCAGATACTTTACTGAAGTAAAAGTACCACTTTCACCCTTTAAAATACTTCATTGCATGTAAAAGTTCTGTATTCAAGATCATAAGTAAAAGTACAGAAGTGTTCTCGGCAAAATGTTCTTAAAGTATCAGAATAATGCACTGAAGTGTTGATCATTACATCATTGATTGTGATGAGTCAGCAGTATTTTATTGATCCAAGTGGAGCTGGTTTTAACAGTCCAGTGGTTCCCAATCTGTGGGTCAAGCCCCTGCAAAGGGTCATCGGAAACATCTAAGGGATTGTGAGGAAACTAATTAAGTTTAGTTTGATTTATAGTGTAAAAGCCAAAAATAAGAAACTTCAAAGCTGCAGAAATGTTCATTTGATTCATGGTTATAAAAATATTAGTTTCCTTTCTGTTTTGGGCCTTCCTGTAGAAAGTCATGTGAGTGTCAGCTCTGCTCTGATTGGTCCAGTTAAACCGTCCTAATTTAGCAGATGCAGTGTTTGTTGACGCTACATCAGCACAGTGTGCAGATGTTCTGTCTGTTTCCTTCAGTTCCTCTCGATCCTCTGAAGCTTCCCGTCTCTCAGACGTCCTGACATCCAAATCTTTGATCTTCTATTTTCCTACAAACAGCAGATTTGGTTCAGTGGGCCAACTCTCAGCTGGAGTCTGCTGCGCTAACTTTAGACTCTGAAGCATTAGAAGAGATGAAGAGTGTTTTCAGTCAGTCTGACAGGCGTGTTACTTCCACACGGCATGACGACACGTGTTCGGCCACAATCTGCCCGAACGAAAACAGCTTTACACAGCTAAAAGTGACGGTGAATTAAAACCAGCTCTGAGTTTTATTTTGAAAATCTGCTGGATTGTCTCTCCTGTTCCTGTCAGACTTCTAAAACGACAGAATGAACGCTCTATAATGACTTGTTTAATGAGAGAGAGATATGCTCACACACTGTAAACGTTGGGGAACTGAGGAGACCAGTTTCTGGAGTTTTGAAAGTGAAATGTGGTCCCATTCTTGCCTGATAGAGGATTTCAGCTGCTCAACAGTTCAAGGTCTCCTTTGTTGTATTGTTCATGTCCTGATGCTCCAGATGTTTTCAATGATTGACAGGTCTGGACTGCAGGAGGCCAGTTTATCAGCAGACTCTTCTACTAGAGAACCATGCTGTTGGAATACGTGCAGAATGTGGTTGGATGTTGTTCTGCTGAAATAAACAAGACCTTCCCTGAAAGAGACGTTGTCTGGATGGCAGCATATGTTGCTCCAAAACCTGAATATATCATTCAGCATTAATACTTCCTTCCAGATGTTCAAGCTACCCATGCCATGTGCACTAATGCATCCTGTACCATCACAGATGCTGGCTTTAGAACTGAGCTGATAAAAAGCTGGATGGTCCCTCTCCTCTGCGGTGTTTCTGGATCATGTTTCTATCTGATTTCTTCTTTGGAGAGTTTTAACATCATTTGTGGACGCAGCGATGAACTGTGTTCACAGACGATGGTTTTCACAAGTGTTCCTGAGCCCATGCAGTGATTTCCACTCCAGAATAGTGTGTTTTTAATGCAGTGCTGCCTGAGGGCCGAAGATGCGTTCGATAATTTCTTTGGATTCTCTGTGGTTTTGTAGTTATTTAAGAGGAGATTTGAGAAGTGCAGCAGGTACAAACTTGGTTAAAATCCTTCCGGCCTGATAACTGGAACAGAGTGTGTTTTTCTGGAAACGTTAGTTTCCTCACATTCAGAGTGTCGGTGAGCATCTGACACCGAAGGCATCGTGAAATGAAGGAGACCCGGTCCTTGGACCAGAACAGAACATGTGATCCCCGAAAAATGGGTCACAACCCAGAAATGAAAATGTGTTGTAGCTGAACAGGAGGTGGGAGGAGGCGGGGAGGAAATCAGGAGGCAGCGAGGAAGGAGGGGGAATGCTGAGCGAGAGGATGAAGAGAAGCGTGAAGGGAAGAAGGTTTAACGACGGTGAGAAAAAAAAAAAGCTGCAGAGGTGACGAAGACGAGAAGAGACAGATGTGAAGAAGTGTGAGGAAGCTTGTGGCGACTGATTTATGAAAGTGACGTGATGACGGAGGTGAGGAAGAGGAGGTGAGGAAGAGGAGGAAGATGACAGCGCAGAAACAGTGATAGTAGATAGTAATATTATGTGGAGCTGTTGGCTCCTTGCTCCTCTCAGATGGTGTTGAGTCACACGCTGTGTGCCAGCGAGCAGAGAGGATTGTGGGTAAGAAGTATGGTCCAATGTTGGGATGTATTATGAAACTATTTATTTATTTAACCAGGTAAAAAAAAACAGAAAACCGTGGGCTGAAGTGGGTGGAGTCAGGACACAAGAAGGAGAAGATGAGACTCACCTGTCTCACTTTACATCACGTTAAAGAAGACGTTTTGAAGTTTTCCTCCTACAGTAGGATATTTAACTACTTTAAAACCAGCTGGGCCGATTGTAAAAAGATATATTTTTTTACATTTTTAATTATTGTTTTTGCTGAAGAATGAGCTGCAGCAAATCGATTTTAACTTTTATTTTGAAAAACTGTCAAAAAATTCACATCGCTGCCGGTATGAATCGTTCTTTGGTTTATTCGTCACATCTCCGGTGTGTTAAGACCTGAAGACGTCTCTTGTCGACTAACGCTGTCGACAATAAATGGGCGGAGCTTGGCGAGATGTTTTGTCTGTTTTGTGATTATTTCATGTCTTTAGTGTTGCATCTCTTTGTGGTCCTTTTTTTTTTTTTGTGGTATTTTTTGCCTCAAAACAATAAATTAAAGAAGTAAGACTGCGATAAAACAGAAAAATAACATTAAAAAGTTAAAGAAGAAGAAAAATAAAAGCTCAGTGAAGCAGCTGTGAAAACTGACGTATGAAGACCATCACTCTGTATCGAAGTGAAATGTGTGCTGTTGGTTTTTTCCCACTTCCAGGTATATCATAAACCTGTGAGGCCACCGGAGGACAGATGCATTATGAATTGGTACCCGTTCATTCATAATTTAAGCTGCTGTGGAGGCGGGTGGAAGAAAATGGCCCGGCGGTGACGTCAGCATCGGCCGCTGCCATTATCCTCGTCTGAAACTCGGCAGATTTGATTATACGGTTGCGACCGGCAGAGTGCCGTCGACACGTCTGTCGTTATATTGATTTCCTGCTTCTGCAGCTGCAGAGAGTTCGAGGTAAAAGGCCATTCCCGAACGAGTGGTGCTCTGCCACGTCTGAGGGTTGAATCTGTGTCCGTACATCTGTCGGATGGAGAGAAGCACCGACATGTGAAGGTGGAGAAGTTGTGTTGCTGTTAAACCTGCGAGGAGAATTAAGAATAAAGACAATCGAGCGTTTCGGGAGACGATCGGTCACATTTAAGGTTACGCGGCTTCGATCGGCTCTGACGGTCATTACCTGGTGCAACAATACATCCGTCCACCCGTCCGTTATCGACACGCCAACCGGCCGTGATGTCACCCGTTGGTTTGTGAGCTGCTGTTCTGAAGTTCAACGTTTCAGCCGTTTCTAATTTTAAAGCAGGAAGCGACCATATTTGGATGAGCTGGGGGAGGAGCCAGCGGTGGATCTGACCGATCTGATCGGAAACCTGACGATACTACGTCCCGCCCACCGATAGCTGTAACCTGACTGCACCACAGGCCTGTCAATCAAACAGACACGCCCCCAAAAACAGGTCTTCTTGAATCTTCTTTTCTAATGAATGAGGGATTATTTTCAGATGGACCTCCAGAAAACTAATAAGAAGGAGTGACTTTAGCTAACAACACCGAGATAACTGATGGACACATTTTATTCACTTTGGATTTGATGAGAGAAGTTGAATGGGAGTCTATGGAGCCGGAGGCTTTTTGGAGCCGACCTCTAGTGGCACTCGCTGGTATTGCAGCTGAAGACACTTCTGGATCAGAACCATTTTACAGACCTGAAGCTACGAACTCTTTTATAAACAGTCTGTGGTCACGTTCCCGATGTGTGTGAAGACTTTATTAATGACACTTTCAGCCTGTTTACATGGAGCATTTCAATCAGGAAAGACTTGATGATGACATAAAAAGGATGATTTTGATGGTTTCATAATAATATTCATGCCGATATTTGCTTTTTTAATTTTAACCTTTGATTAAATGTTTAATTATTTAATTTTCTGCTATCCTCTACTCCATTGTTTCCCTTTCCATTTAATTCTGGGTGAAATCTTCCTTAATTTAACATTAGAAAAGAACCAGAGATGAGACTCCTGCATCTGTAGCACTCCTAGTGGTGGAAATGCGCCACTGCAACAACATCCATCACCTCCCTCCCTCTCCTTTCTCTCCTCTCTCCTCTCTCTCCTCCCGGTCCCTCCCCCTTCTCCTCCTCCCTGATACCCGGACAGACCAACCTGCAGCCGTGCTTCAGTGCAGCCAGGCTTCCCCAGCTGTGTTCCTCAGTCGGCGCTCCACCGCTGACGGAGACCAGAGAGAGAGAGAGAGACGGGATGAAGCAGGAGCAACGGCGCCGTCTCCTCCGGTAAAGAGAGGAGCAAGGAGCCTGGAAACCGGCGGGAAGCAGCGGAGGAGGAGGAGGGGGGGATTTCGGGGACACGGCCATGGCGACGGGAGGAGGAGGAGGAGGAGGTGGAGGAGCGAGGCGGAGGAGGAAAACGGGGCTCCCGGGATTGTGCTGGAAAACCTGCTACTTCCCCATCTTGTTCTGGGTGGTGTCGGTGTGCGGCGAGGAGAAGACGTTCATCGTGGAGGTGAGAGTCCTCAGGTGGAGCGAGAGGAGATCTGCTGTGTTTTCTGTGTTTTATTTATCCTCCACATCCTCTGCTTCCTCACTTCGACCCAGCGCGCTCCTCGGCGTGTTTTCCATCCTTTAACCTGATAGCCTCCGTCTGCAAGCAGCCAGATAAAAGATTCACGAGTCGGTGAACTGAAAGAATTAACAGCAGATGAAGAAGAGCAGCGTCGCTCTGCTCCCGCCGGACCCACACTTCTTTTGTGTTCGGGTGCTGGAGCGCCGCTCAGCTTCCTTTCAGCGTATTTATTACTAATTACTAAACAAAGGTGGCTTAATTGCTCATCAGGCTTTAATTGTCTCCGCTGGTTTTCCCGCCTCCTGTGAGGAGCTCCTCTGCTGGTTGTGCCTCCTGCGGAGGAGAGAGTCGCTCTAAGACGGCGAGGTGCCCGAAAACCGGGTGACAAACTGTCGGCCCTCATAAGAGCGCACACGCTGGTTATAATGTGCTGCTGCGCTGCGGTGGACGAGGAGGGTCGAGGTGAAGCTGAGACTCGTGTTGTCAATAAACATCCATCAGCATCCAGCCGGCTTCACAGTGAAGCTGCTGCTGCTTTCATGTGTGCTGAACAAAGAGCGAGCCTCCTCTCTCTCCGCCTTCAGTCCAAATATAGACTCCCCTCCATAATTTATGGAAGCGGCAGGGAGTTGGAGCCAAGAAGAAGTAGAAGAGGTGCACGGATATTTCAGAGTGATGAAGGTCTTTGTTTCAGCCGCACAAAGAGAAACTTCTCTGCTGCTGAAGCGTGAAGTTTTATTGTGAAAAGCAGCTTCCTGTGGTGCCTCCGAGCCTCTCTGGTGTGCGTCTCTGCAGACATGTGCGCCGCTTTGTTTGCTGAATGTGCCGGACACCTTCGTTGGGAATGTGTGTCGTTGCATTATGAAACGGAGGGCAGGCCGGTGTAATCAGCGGTGTTGTGTTTGTTTATTCGTTGATGTGTTTGTGTCGCCGGTGACTCTTTGATTCAGACAAAGGAGTCACGGCGGCGTACAAAGGAGGAGATGTTTTCACTGCTGACAGCACGACCTGCTGCTGCTGCACGACGTGCTGAGCTTCAGTTTCTGCAACATCTCGCTGCCAAATGTTAAAAAAAAGATAAAAACAGGCTGCAACTTGCAATTATTTGTATTATTGATCAAAAAATGTCTCGATAATGTTGCTGCGCTGACGATGACGTCCTCAGATATTTTCTATTGTTCGACCAACAGTCACAGAACTCCCCACATGTTCACATCAACACGACTAAGATGAGCAGCAAAGATTCTCCAGACGCTGAAATCTGAAAATAGACTCTTTTTTTTTTTTTTTTGCTTGATAAATGACTGAAAAGTCATGAAAGGTGTCGTTGATCAATCTACAATATGCTCTGGTTGCATGTAGGGCTGCAACTAAGAGATGTTTATTATCAGTTAACCTCTATTTCAACTGATTAATCAACTGTTTGGTTGATCAGATGTTCAAAAGCCAAACTAATGTTGCAGAACTGAAGATGACGTCTTCAGATGTTTTGTTTTCAATAAAAGTCTGAAAATACTCAAATGTTCAGTTTACAGATTAAATTTGACAAAGAAAGCAGCAAATTAAGAATCAAGCCGGCAACTAACAGTAATTCACTTCATTGATTTCAGAAACTGCAAAAGGTCCAAAAGAATATTTTAAAATGTTGTTTATCTTTGTCCAAAACAACCCAGAATATTATGTTTATTATCAAAGAAGATGCAGAAAACCAGCAGACTGACGGTTCAGAGGCTGAAAGTCAAAAATTATGATGAATCTTTTTCCATCGAACCGATTTGTCATCAAAAAGCCAGAATAACGATGTCCTGTCCAAAGATATTCAGTTTGCTGTCGTGTTTGACACAGAAACAGAAAATCTGCATATTTCAGACATAAGAAACAGAAAATTTTGCAGGTTATTTTCTTCACAAGTTGCAGGATTTGTTCCAAGAACCATGAAATCAGCAGCAAGAGGAACAAACAGCTGCTGTCGGATACAAGTTGTGTTTTTCTCTGCTGCGAGTGTGTAACGGCTGACGGCTGTGTATGTGTGTGTGTGTGTGTGTGTGTGTGTGTGTGTGTGTGTGTGTGTGTGTGTGTGTGTGTGTGTGTGTGTGTGTGTGTGTGTGTGTGTGTGTGTGTGTGTGTGTGGAGGTCATGTCTCCGCCTGCCTTCATGTTTCCTTGTGATGATGCATGAAATGAACTCGTTGTGATCGCGTCTCCGCCGTCGTTTCTTCGCGTCGCTGCTTCACGTCGTGTGAAAGTTTGAAGTCGTCGTTCTCGCCGGGACGTAACGAGGTTCGCGGCCTCGGAGACGTTTTCTGTGGAGTTGTGGGAGGAAACTTGTGCTCTGAGTCACGCAGTCGATTGATACGAGGTGTGATGTGCTGCACAGCTCAGTATTTTGTGTAGTTTTAGGAGAAAAAACCTGAAACTTCCACCATTATTTAATTTATATCTTAAATGGCCTCAATCTTTTAACCCTGCTGGGACGGATCAGTAACGACTTCAAAACCAGCAATAGTTACTAAAAACTTTACAAATAGCTGGTGCAGCTAACATGGAGAGATTATTATTATTATTATTATTGATAAATCTCAGCTGTTTCCACAGACTGTTTATAAAAGAGTTCGTAGCTTCAGGTCTGTAAAACGGTTCTGATCCAGAAGTGTCTTCAGCTGCAATACCAGCGAGTGCCACTAGAGGTCGGCTCCAAAAAGCCTCCGGCTCCATAGACTCCCATTCAACTTCTCTCATCAAATCCAAAGTGAATAAAATGTGTCCATCAGTTATCTCGGTGTTGTTAGCTAAAGTCACTCCTTCTTCTTAGTTTTCTGGAGGTCCATCTGAAAATAATCCCTCATTCATTAGAAAAGAAGATTCAAGAAGACCTGTTTTTGGGGGCGTGTCTGTTTGATTGACAGGCCTGTGGTGCAGTCAGGTTACAGCTATCGGTGGGCGGGACGTAGTATCGTCAGGTTTCCGATCAGATTGGTCAGATCCACCTCTGGCTCCTCCCCCAGCTCGTCCAAATATGGTCACTTCCTGCTCCAAACCGCTCCGAACTAGCAAAGATGGTGACGGACAGAATCTGAACTGGAGGATTCATAATGTTCACAAACCAATGATGACATCACTGATGGTTGATGACATCACTGATGGTTGATGACATCACTGATGAAAATTGAACTTCTTAACGAGATCGTCGTCACGTTTCCATCCTTCAGTTTATTAACCGTCCTCCTTCATTTTAACACCCGTCAGTGACTCGGTCGACCTCTTCAGGACCGTCAGTACCGTCGGGTTAATCTGCCGTTCAATGATCTGTTTGATGAACAGGAGGTTCAGCAGCACAAACAACAGTTGTCTGAAACGCCCGCCAAAAATATTCCTCCAAAACGCTCTGTCGCTGTTTTCCACCGTAGAAATCTGACCTGTTGTGTAAACAGACAAAAGGAGCACAGACGAACAAAGAAGTCCGCGCCTCCTCTTCCTCTTCCTCCTCTTCTTCCTCAGCTCGTCTGCTCATAAAACCAGCTGCATCTTCCCTGCAGCTGCAGGTTTGTGTCGCCGCGACAACCTGGAGGTGAGACAGGACAGGAGACGTCTCGGAGCTGACAGCGTTTCATCCTGACGGGAGAACAGGCGTCAAAATCTGGAAAATAATTCCTTTATCTTTTAATTTAGCTCATAATAAAGTTATGCTGCTAACGTACGACCAAAAACTATTTCTGCGACGTAAAAACGAGGATAATCAGAAAATTTTAATTTGATTGCTCAATTTCTAACAGCAGATAAATATCTAAAATTAATTTCTGCAGACTTCATGTCTGTAAATATAATCTTGTGAATATTATTTGATATACAAAACCAAAAAAAGAGAAAATAGGAAATTGCTCCACGTTAACACCAGCAAAGACAGCATTAGTATCAGGTCATTATTATCTTATTACAACCTTATTTATCAAAAGTAATGATTTGATTTCAGGCTTCTTGAATCTTCTTTTCTAATGAATGAGGGATTATTTTCAGATGGACCTCCAGAAAACTAATAAGAAGGAGTGACTTTAGCTAACAACACCGAGATAACTGATGGACACATTTGATTCACTTTGGATTTGATGAGAGAAGTTGAATGGGAGTCTATGGAGCCGGAGGCTTTTTGGAGCCGACTTCTAGTGGCACTCGCTGGTATTGCAGCTGAAGACTCTTCTGGATCAGGACCATTTTACAGACCTGAAGCTACGAACTCTTTGACATCCAGTCTGTATCCAGTTTTGATTTTGGTCCTTAAACTTGCGGATTCTTTCCGTCCATCACAAAGAACCTGAAACCTTCGTCCTGCTGTGGTTGATGATGATGATGATGATGATGATGATGATGATGAGAAAACATTGTTACGGTGTTGCTGACGGACTTTGAGATGAAAGTGTGTTCGAACCTCTCCGTCTGTTTTCCTGCTGCCTCCCTGGAGGAGAGGAGCCCCAGGGAGGGGGGAGTGAAGGGGGAGGAGAGGAGGAGAGGAGGCTGCTCCCTGGAGGCTCCTAAACATCACATTACTCCTGAGAAATGGGCCGGCGGCGCCCGGCGAGCTCGCCACGGAGGCGGTGTGAATTCTCGCCTCTCCTCTTCGTCCTGGAGTGAAACGCTCGTCTGCGGACATCTGAGCTCTGTGATTGACAGCGGCGTCGCCTCGCTGTCCTCCCTCCGTATTCACCCCCCCCCCCCACTCTCCCCCTACAGCCATTGTCTTCCTCGCCCACACACACACAAACATACACACACAGTCACACACAAACAAACAAACACACACACACACACACACACACACACACACACACACACACACACACACACACACACACACACACACACACACACACACACACACACACACACACACACGCACACTCGGCAGGCTGCAGCTGTAGTTAAGAGCCGTCATTGTGCGTCTGATGAGCGGATTGTTGTGCGAGGACGTGTTTGGAGGAGGAGGAGGAGATGTGGTGGAGGAGGAGGAGATGTGGTGGAGGAGGAGGAGATGTGGTGGAGGAGGTGATGTGGTGGAGGAGGAGGAGATGTGGTGGAGGAGGAGGAGATGTGGTGGAGGAGGTGATGTGGTGGAGGAGGAGGAGATGTGGTGGAGGAGGAGGAGATGTGGTGGTGGAGGAGGAGATGTGGTGGTGGAGGAGATGTGGTGGTGGTGGAGGAGATGTGGTGGAGGAGGAGATGTGGTGGTGGAGGAGGAGATGTGGTGGAGGAGGAGGATATGTGGTGGAGGAGAAGGAGATGTGGTGGAGGAGGAGATGTGGTGGTGGTGGAGGAGATGTGGTGGTGGAGGAGGAGATGTGGTGGTGGTGGAGGAGATGTGGTGGTGGAGGAGGAGATGTGGTGGAGGAGAAGGAGATGTGGTGGAGGAGGAGATGTGGTGGTGGTGGAGGAGATGTGGTGGAGGTGGAGGAGATGTGGTGGTGGAGGCTTCGCTCTGCTGAACTCAATCAACCTGCTCTGATAAATAATGGACGAGCTCTTCAACCTCTGATATAAATTCATAACATGCGTCCACTCCTGCTGCTGCACGGCCTCATGCAGCGCTGAACTTCCTGCTTCCATCTTGAATCGTCGCTGTGTTTACCTGCAGTAGATGGAGGTGGGAGCGTTTCCAGTTTGGAGAAAGCAGCTCGATGTTTTGTGTTTTAGCTGCTAAAAAAAAGACCAACACAATAAAACTAACACCAGTTTAATGTTGACACTGTTTTCTGGATATTTTCATTGCTTCACTTTGCCGTCAGACTGGAACACAGAACTGAACACAGAACATCTTCAATAGTTGCTGCAGTCCAAAAACTCCGGTTCCCATTGAAACAAAGGCTTCGCACCTCGGGAGCTGAAAAGCTCCACAAAACTGAGATAATAGGACTTTACAAGAATTTACACAGAAGTTCTTCGAACTGTGAAATAGTTCCTGTGGTCTGAAAACACCTGCTGGGGAGCACAGGTGAGTAAAGAGCAGTTACTGGACGTAACTCCAGTTCCATGAGTACGTGTATACTTTGGTTCTTTCCCGTTGATGATGGGAGGAAAGCAACTGTCGGATTAACGAGAAAGTCTTAAATGAAAACAGATGTGAGAGTGAGCAGAACTGGAGTCAGATTAAATGTACAGCAGGTGATTAAATGCTGTGATGAAGAAGAGAGAACAGACTAAATGAGACGAAGTGCTTCCTACAGCACGTCAGACTGAAAAATGAATATTTAACCAACTTTGTAGAAACTTCCGAGATACATCAGGACGTGACTTTAACATGCAGCCGTCGGGACGCTTTCAGGGACTCGACACGGAGTTTTCTTGCGGCAGCAGTCTGCAGCTCATCGTGCAGCGGAGACGGAAGCTGGACTGAATGTCGGTCAGGTTGTCGGGCAGGTTGTCGGGCAGGTTGTCGGGCAGGTTGTCGGGCAGGTTGTCGGGCAGGTTGTCGGTCAGGTTGTCGGGCAGGTTGCCGGTCGGCCGTGAGAAGGAGCGTGTCGCTCTGCGGCTGCAGCGCGGGAGGATTATGTTTGATCAGCAGCGCAGGAACAGGAAACCATTTCACAGCCAAATGTAAATTGAATTATTCGGCGCGCCTGCAGCCTGTTCTGATCATCCTGCTGCAGCGCCGTAATGTTCCACGCTCATCGTACACTAATTAAATTGTTCGTCAGGATTTTATAGGATTTTTCTTTTCTTTCTTTTTTTTTTACACCAGAGCATAAAATAATTAAAACATGAAAATGTACAGAAGAGCTTTGAGTTTGGAAACAGAAACAGAAACATGCAGCTCAGGTGAACTGGATCCTCTGACGTGTCTGTAGGCTATGAGAACGAAAACGTGATTCCCAAAGCATGCTGGGAGATTCTGTGTACAGGATAACTGAGGAGTAAACCAGCAGTGAGTGTTCAGAGTTTCAGGAGGTCTGGATGTGAATAAACGGACAATATATCTGTTCAATGTCAATAATATTACGGTTGTCTTGTTTACTTTTGTTTTTAAACTTCATTTTTCTTTACAACTCGATTTATTTTATTACTGATTCACTCTTTTCCTTCCTGAAGGTTCGTGGATTCTGCTGCTGCTTTGTTTGCTCATTTGCGGTACGGTGGATTCAGAAACTATTTCGACCCCGTTTGTTTTTTTGCAAAAGCGACTCCGGTGGTTAATTGATTATCAAAACGGTTGCAGATTAATTTTATTTTTTAATTGATATGACCAATAATCCCAGCTCTGATGACCGCGGTCTGAACCCAGCAGAAGCTGTCAGTCAGACCTCCTCTTCCCTTCTGCTCCGTCCATCCGTCCGTCAAATCTGGATCGATCTGTTGATGAATCTGTCCGTCCGTCTCAGCCGCCGCTGCAATCGAGAAGTTTTACCTTGAAATGATCCATCAAAACAAGCCGTTCTTCTGTCTGTCGGTCTGTCAGCTGCTCCAGGACAAAGAGTTTCGTTTTATATCGCAGAAAACTATTTTAAATCAGGGTTTCTCCAGATGATGTTTTGGATTTTTGCTTCACTCTCTTTTATTTTTGCTCCATTTCTAACAGACCATCTTCTCCATCGCAGCCGTCATCGACCGGCCTGTGTTTGACTCTGTGTGTGTGCACGTGCGCGTGTGTGTGTGTGTGTGTGTGTGTGTGTGTGTGCGTGTGCGCGTGCGCGTGTGTGCGTGTGCGTGTGCAGATGATGTACGAGTGTCACACGACACCTCAGACATGAGGTCACTGCTCCGGTTGAACGTTAACTGCAGTTTAAAGTAGGAGTGAAACGGAGCCTTAAACGAGTCCAGAAATCCAGACTAAACGTTTTCACTCAAAAGCTGCGGTGGTTTTTAAAGTCTGACATTTTGTGGCCTCTTTACATGAAATTAAAACTGTAATTGACAAAGAGGTCTGATTTTATTTTACTTAAATCTCTGCAGACGTTTTTTAGATGTGGTTTATGAAACATAAAGAACGTCTGGTTTATGAAACTTAAAGAACGTCTGGTTTATGAAACTTAAAGAACGTCTGGTTTATTAAACTTAAAGAACGTCTGGTTTATAAAACTTAAAGAACGTCTGGTTTATTAAACATAAAGAACCTCTGGTTTATAAAACTTAAAGAACGTCTGGTTTATTAAACATAAAGAACGTCTGGTTTATAAAACTTAAAGAACGTCTGGTTTATTAAACTTAAAGAACCTCTGGTTTATAAAACTTAAAGAACGTCTGGTTTATAAAACTTAAAGAACGTCTGGTTTATTAAACATAAAGAACGTCTGGTTTATAAAACTTAAAGAACTGGTTTATTAAACTTAAAGAACGTCTGGTTTATTAAACATAAAGAACGTCTGGTTTATAAAACTTAAAGAACGTCTGGTTTATTAAACTTAAAGAACGTCTGGTTTATTAAACATAAAGAACGTCTGGTTTATTAAACAAAGAACGTCTGGTTTATAAAACTTAAAGAACGTCTGGTTTATTAAACATAAAGAACCTCTGGTTTATAAAACTTAAAGAACGTCTGGTTTATTAAACTTAAAGAACGTCTGGTTTATTAAACTTAAAGAACGTCTGGTTTATTAAACATAAAGAACGTCTGGTTTATTAAACTTAAAGAACGTCTGGTTTATTAAACATAAAGAACGTCTGGTTTATTAAACTTAAAGAACGTCTGGTTTATTAAACATAAAGAACATAAAGAACGTCTGGTTTATTAAAGAACATAAAACTTAAAGTCTGGTTTATTAAACATAAAGAACGTCTCTGGTTTATAAAACTTAAAGAACGTCTGGTTTATTAAACTTAAAGAACGTCTGGTTTATGAAACTTAAAGAACGTCTGGTTTATAAAACTTAAAGAACGTCTGGTTTATTAAACTTAAAGAACGTCTGGTTTATGAAACTTAAAGAACGTCTGGTTTATGAAACTTAAAGAACGTCTGGTTTATTAAACTTAAAGAACGTCTGGTTTATTAAACTTAAAGAACGTCTGGTTTATAAAACTTAAAGAACGTCTGGTTTATTAAACTTAAAGAACGTCTGGTTTATGAAACTTAAAGAACGTCTGGTTTATGAAACTTAAAGAACGTCTGGTTTATGAAACTTAAAGAACGTCTGGTTTATTAAACTTAAAGAACATCTGGTTTATGAAACTTAAAGAACGTCTCGTTCATGAAACTCTGCAGCAGAAAACCAAGTGACTGAATTGTTGTCGAGCTCCAAACGAGGTTTTTATTTTGTATTTGTGAGAAGTTTGACATTTTAGAGATGGAGGATTTTCAGCCGGCAGCGACAACGTGCCACTCGGCGGATGCTTTTATCCAAAGTGCCTCGCGGCAACACGACTGCGTGCGTATGAAGCTCGGATTGCCCCGGTGGGAGTTGAACTTGTAACCTCGAACGTCTATCGGTTCAGTCAGCGTTCCTGCCGCCGTGCTTTCAGGCCGTTACCTCAGACGTGGAAACATCCTCCGCTCACAACTCGCTGATCTCTAATGACACGTTTCTACCCAGAAATAAATAATGTGACGACGATCGATCAGAAGAGATCTAAAAACTGTTTTATTCAGAACGCCGCGACGGAATTGCTTCAAACTCGGCACAAACATTTTTAGGACCCCAAAGGTCAAAGGTCAACCTCAGTTTAACCGTATAATGTTCTGCACAAACCTTTTTCTGTTATTCAGCACCATTAAATGGACTTTTTTTGCCCAGTTAGGGACTAATTTTCAACTTTTTTTTGACCAGTTCAGAGGTTAGTTTTGGACTTAGTGGGACCAGACTGGTTTCAGCCTTGGTTTTGGACTGCTTTCGATCCCGGTTTTGGGCTACTTGTGGACTGAGTTTGGTCTTGGTTTAGCACTGATTCTGGTCTTGGGTTTTAGGCTGTATTTGGACTTGGTTACTGATAATTTTTAAACTGGTTTTGGACTTCCTTTTTGAAAGATTTAGGAATGGTTTCCAACCTTTGGGACTGGTTGTGGACTGGTTGTAGACTAGTTGTGGACTAGTTGTGGACTGGTTGTGGACTGGTTGTAGACTGGTTGTGGACTGGTTGTAGACTAGTTGTGGACTGGTTGTGGACTGGTTGTAGACTGGTTGTGGACTGGTTGTAGACTGGTTGTAGACTGGTTGTAGACTGGTTGTGGACTGGTTGTGGACTGGTTGTAGACTGGTTGTGGACTGGTTGTGGACTGGTTGTAGACTGGTTGTGGACTGGTTGTAGACTGGTTGTGGACTGGTTGTGGACTGGTTAATGATGGTTATTGTCAGTGCTGCAACATCCAACATTGTCTGACCATTGATTATTGATTATTGATTTGTGGATTGATCGGTGCTCTCCACTTTATTCTAATGTCTGTGCAGAACTCAGAACTTTCTGTTGTCTGGAATCCTGCACGAGATAGAAAGTATTAAAGAATGAATGAATAGAAGAAATGTAAATCTAAATTTAATTTGATTGATGCTGTGAGTCAAAGAAGATGCGGGCAGTGGTTTTTTTTTTTTTTTTCGAACTGTAAAAACCTTCTGTGTATTTTTGGTTTCCTCAGATCAAATCAAATCAGAGCGACCCCCCCTCCTCCCCACTCCCCCCCTCCCACCACCACCACCACCACCACCACCACCACCCGCTGCTGCGAGCGAGATGCCAAAAATAAAAGGCACCATTCAGGCTTTTAGGACGTCTTCAGATGCCCCCGAGCTGCAGCCGACTGACAGACGAGAAACAATCGCAGCAGGCAGCGTGAGAACGAGTGAGAGGAAGCTTTCTTCAACATTTGTGACAAATGCATCCCTGGTGATGTGTGTGTGTGTGTGTGTGTGTGTGTGTGTGTGTGTGTGTGTGTGTGTGTGTGTGTGTGTGTGTGTGTGTGTGTGTGTGTGTGTGTGTGTGTGTGTTGGATTGATGAACCAAATACTAGAACAGGAGGTTCCCACATTTATACACATAAGTAGATTTCTTTGGTCCAGTTTGAGTTTCCTCGTTGGGAACCGAAGACCATGAAGAGATTCTTCGTACCGCAGATGTTGATTCGCGGTCTCTTCTGAATTTCTTTGCCGTCATCGTGCATCTCTTCCTCATCTTTTTCTCATTGTAGCTTCAGGGAATCTTGAACATGAAATTCAAACTGTTAACAGGCTAATGTTAGCGTAGCAACACTCAACCTTCACAGGCTAACGTTAACTTTTGACAAAACAAAATGCGTCTTTCAGCCTCTGAAATGTGACGATTTCTCACTTTTCTTTGTCTCGTATGACAGTAAACTGAATATTTGTGGGTTTTGGACCGTTTTCCAGACAAAACAACTGTTTATTAAGACATTTAAAGACATTGATTAATCACCAAATAATTGATCATTTCATTCCCATTTCTCCTCTCTTGCTGTATTAGTGTTTTATTTTAACATACTTTTGGTTTTACAAACAAACATCAGAGGAAATATTCCGTCTTCTAAATGTCCCATTTATCTGTTTGGACCGGGAGAGGTGGAGCGGAGAGGTGGAGGAGAGGTGGAGGGGAGAGGTGGAGGAGAGGTGGAGGGGAGAGGAGAGGTGGAGGAGAGGGGAGAGGTGGAGGAGAGATGGAGGGGAGGGGAGAGGTGGAGGAGAGGTGGAGGGGAGGGGAGAGGTGGAGGAGAGGTGGAGGGGAGAGGGGGGGGGGTTGCACCCGTTGAACTCCAGCTTAGACGGTAAATAGTTTAGCAGGAGGAGACGAGGTCTATTTTTATGGCAGCAGACAGACGAGGAGACTCACTGGCAGCTGACGCACAGGTTGAGGCTTCGGGGAGAGACGGCCAATCAGGCTCGGAGACGGTCGGACACGCAGCCAATCGGGCGGACGGACGGACAGGTGGACACAGATGCACACAGACAGACAGGCTGCTGCAAGGAAATATCAGCACACTTCATTCAGTCCAGGCTTCGTGTTTCTCCAACGCTCACGATGTTACAAGTCGAGACTTCGGTGTTTCAACAATTAGGCCAATAATCAGTTAGTTGATTCAAAGAAATAGATTTGAGACCGTTTTCAAGCGGAGATGTCAAACATTTGCTTGTTCCAGCTTCTAAAATGCAGTTTTTCTTCATCACATCTGACGGTTGAAATGTCGCAGTAATTAACGCAATTTCAATCAATCTCTGGAATATTTGCGTGAGTTTGTAATTTTGCAGAATTCACGCAATTTTCCCACAAAAACTCGTCAACAGAATTTCTGCTGAGAGTTTTACTTTGTAAAGTCTCCTTTCAAAACAAAACTGACTTCCTGTTCCAACACAAAGTGTCTCATTATAAACTCCAGACTGGACGCCGGGTTTATTTTCATTATCATAACAGCATTAATGTGTTTCTCTGCATTACATCATCTCCGTCCGTCTTCACCTTCCACCTTCGGCCGCTCATCCCTGAATACGAGTCGGCACAACATCTCGCTTTCAATCCCGAACTCAGCGTGTGTCTCTAATGGATTTCTTTGTAATCCGGAGACGCGATGACTCGCTGCAGCGACCGAGCTGATCGAGGTGCGTTTGGGAAACGGGAAAACATGTTTTGTTAAACACCTTCAGAAAAAGAGGAGTCTGGAGTTAAAGCTGCTTCTGTGAAGGTTTTAATGTTCAGGTTCTGAATGTGTTCTGGTTTATGAAACACAGTTTGTCCTGGTGGAGGCGGCGCTTTTGTTATCCAAGATGTTTTATGTAATTTATGTAACCGAAGCGATGAGTCGTCTGAAACCAGAGAGATAAAGTTTGGAGGCAGAAGGTTTACAGGAAGACGGAGGTTTGAATATGATACAAAAAAAAAACCACTGAAACACTTCAATGAAATACATGATTGAGTTCAAACACCTGCGTTGGCTTCAGTTGAGATTCAAAACAACTTGATTCGTTTCTGGGAAAGTTCAGGGGTTTGGGTTTAAGCAGAGGATGTTCATCATCATGGTTACAATAACAAACACGTTTTTAAAGTTATGAATAAGCCGTGATTAAAAGATGAAACAATCGGTTCAATTTTCAAGCAGAATCTATTTTTAAGAAGCCGACTTGCCTCTAAAACGCGTCTTTGTGTTTTTTCCTGTCTGAAATTTCAAAGACAGAAATTCACACGTTTATTTGTTTAAAATGGGAGGATTCATTAACAATGAAAAAAACAAGTTGTTGCCGCCGTAGTTGACAGTTTAAAACAGGAAATAGGAAGCGGTCTCGCGTGTCTACGAGGTTGAATCGAAACGTTTCGAGGTCGCTGCTGTCGAGAGAAAAATGATGACGTTCACCAAGAAGCTACAAACTCCATCAGGAAGAATTCCAGGTTGCGTCTCTTGATTTTTTTTCCTGCTCAAGTTTTTAGGTCCACGGTGAAATCGCAAATGTTCACGTCGATCTTTGAGGTCGTCGGGCGGCACTGCTTTTAAAACAGCTGTGGAAATCACTGCATGGGCTCAGGAACACTCGGCTGTAAGCGGGCGTTGAAGATGTTCTGGTGAAGTCGTACCGGCGGTCACGTTAACGTGATGATGTTGATCGAGAGACGACGCTCTGAATACTTCATGAAGTTTAATCTTCCTGCTGCCTTCATCTCTCGTCTTCATCACTTTTCTCACGACCATTTTTCAGCGGATGTCGTCATCAGTTCCTGTTTCTGTTTCTGAAGCTCCGGTTCAGACTCGCCGTCGCCGTTCAAACCGGCTGCTTCGGTGAATCATCAGGATTCACTTCAGCTTTCAAGATTTAAAGCACCATTAAATATATTTAAATTAAAGCACTCTGGCTGCTGTTCGTGTGTCACATCCTTCTGGGTTTGTTTTATTCGCTCTGATATTTATGGCTTCGTCATCTTGTGGTGCAGTTTTATTCTTTACATTAAACATTGAAAGTGAACTGCAGCCTGAACCTGCAACTTTTCTGACATGTTGCGTAATAATCTGCACACAAATACATGAAATCATAAATCTGTTTTAAGAGCAGCAGCAGACACTGATGTTTTTCTGTGTCGACACAAATCACAGCATCATAAAACCGTCCAATCACAGACGAGTGTTTTGGTTTTTCAGTTTGAGATGTAAAACGACAGTTCGATGTAGAAGTCGAGACTATTTGTAGGTTTTGTTGCACTCTGTTAATACGAAGGCACATTTAAAGGTCGGAGGAAGAACTCCTGCTCTCAACCGTGCAACCGAAAATCTTTGATTTCTTCATAAGTGAGATTTAACATTCAGGTTCGGAGGCCAGAATTATGTTTGATTTAAATAAATGTTGTTAATTTTGGTTTAAGCAGGAAGTCCCTCGATGATTTTACTTCATGATAAATTGTTGTTGTAGTTCAGCTTCCTCTAAAAACAGCCTGCAGCTCTGCAGCCGGTGGAGAAGCGAGCGGTTTGCTGCAGAGAGAATCCTTCTTATTGACCCCGTTTCTTCTGACATATAAAACAAACGCTCCCTCAGTCTGATCGCTTCACGTTCTCGCCGCATCGATCCGGCTCAGATCGGCCTGAGCAGCAGACGAACGGATGAAAAACGACGTGCAGTTTTACAGTCTGAGGTGGAAAAGAGGATTTCTGTCATTTTATATGAAGAGATGGAAGTTAACACATAAATGAGTCAGAAAGTCTGAGAAACCCGAATGTTCAGTATCATGTTTGGAAACACGTCTCCGGCCGTTCTGAAGGTCTTTCAGACCTGATGAGTGTGTTTGGACCCGTCCGTCCCGGTTCTGAAGGTCTTTCAGACCTGATGAGTGTGTTTGGACCTGTCCGTCCCGGTTCTGAAGAACTTTCAGACCTGTGGACTCGTTCACACCGAAGCGCTCAGGTTGGTTTTGGAGCTTCATCAGCTGCAGCTGTTTACAACCTGCTTTGATTCTGATGTCCACCGGCCTCAGTGTGTGTGTGTGTGTGTGTGTGTGTGTGTGTGTGTGTGTGTGTGTGTGTGTGTGTGTGTGTGTGTGTGTGTGTGTGTGTGCTGCTGCTGCTGCTGCTGCTGCTGCTGTAGTAATTGTTGTATAATAGCAACTGATGAATTATTTACTTCAAACTGCTTCCTCTGAGCCACCAGCAGCAGCTTGGTACACACACACGCACACACACACACACACACACACACACACACACACAAATATCCTGACTGATGCAGTATTGAGTCCTCAGAGGCTTCATTGCAGAGTTTGTGTGGAAACATTTTAGTTTGAAACCATCGTAGTGAATGTTTGTCCACTGTGAGGATTCAGGTTAGACCTGGTTTTAGGGTTCAGGTTAGACTCAGGTTCAGGTTAGACCTGGTTTTAGGGTTCAGGTTAGACTCAGGTTCAGGTTAGGCCTGGTTTTAGGGTTCAGGTTAGACTCAGGTTCAGGTTAGGCCTGGTTTTAGGGTTCAGGTTAGACTCAGGTTCAGGTTAGGCCTGGTTTTAGGGTTCAGGTTAGACTCGGGTTCAGGTTTTAATGAGGCAGTCTGGAAACACATTACGTGACTGAAGGTCCTCATAAAGATAGAAGGACGTGTCAGAGTCATGCAGCTTCTTTTCTTTGAGTCCAACAGCAATAAAACTAAATATGAAGTTAAACAGAACGATCAGATTTTGATGTTTCAGAGTTTTTAATTGGAGCGTCATCAGCCAGTTTCCTGTCGGCACGACGACCGTGTGGCGCCTTCTGCCTACATTTACACTTTGAATTAAGAGCAGATTAGAGTTGCAGTCTAAATAAAATTAACCAAACAGCAGAGTTACAGAGCAGATCTCAAATAAACTGAATCACAAAGCGAAACACAAGTGAGCATCAACAACAATCAGCTGCAGCTGAAGAGTCGTTTAAATACTCAGCAGGCACCAACCACACACCAACGTTTGTCAATATTTAGAGTTTTTATGTCAAGGTTTTGAATTTTTATCTCATAAGTATGATTTAATAACTCAAAATATTGACACATTATCTCTATTAAATTTGTATCTAATTTTTAACTTAATGAATCAAATCATTAGCTTTTTATCTCAATGTAGGATCTTTATCTCATACATTTTCTTAATTTTTCATTATTTTGAGTTTTATTTCACAGTTTTTACTTTTTACCTCATTAATGTGACTTAAGTCAAAATGTAGATTTAATATAAATTTTTTTCATTTTCCAAATCCTAAATTTTTTATCTTTATCTCAGATTTACCTTAATTTTTCAGTTTTTTTACTTCATTTTTCAAGGTTCTGACTTCTTTATTAGGAGGATTTTAATAGTTAAAATATTGACAAATTATTTTACTTTTCTTAATGATTTGGACTTTTTATCTCTTCAGCGTGACTAAAAATGCCAATATCTTGACTTATTAGCTCATCTTTAAGCTATCATCTCACAATTTATTTATTTTTGATCTCATTTTCAACTTTGAATCAAAATAGTGACTTTATGCCTCAGTTTAGGATCTTTATCCCATAAATCTGTCAATATTTGGAGTTCTTACTCCCAGTTTTGACTTGTCTCATTATTTTAACTTTACATGTGTATGTTTTTCAGTTATGACAAACTTTTTGTCTTTTCTTTGTCCTCGCTGGTGTAAACGAGCCTCCGTGAGCATCGCTTGGCGTCGGAGGGCGACCGTTGCCGTGGCAGCCGCTGGGCTCGGAGCGGAGAGGTTGTGTTGTTCTGGTTGTGGACCGGCTGAGAGAAGCGGCTTCTCTCTGAATTATTCATGAGCGACTGTGGAGAAGAGCTCAGCCTCGTTACCTCAGCTTCCTCTCATCTCTCCTTTTAGTTTTCGGTCTCCCTCTCCTTCCTCTCCTCGTCCTCGCTCTCTCCGGATGGTTGTGAGATCGTGTTATGTCACATTAAAGAGGCAGGCGGCTGCCGAGTGAAAAATACGACATAATAAGAATCGTCCGAGGAAACTGAGGTGTCGGCATCGATTTTTGTTTCCGTGTGAATCCCATTTTCTGTGATTTTTATTCTCCTGCTTTTATCTCTTCCTCAGTTTCTCTCTTGACATTTTCAATAAATCTTTTTGGATCTTTTCTCTTTTCCTGAATCTGTAGTTTGTCAGTTTGTGTCTTTGTTCTCTTCTTTCTCTTCTTTGATCTCCTGCAGTTCTACAGAACTACAGTTCCCATAATTCAGAGGTTTTGGTGTGACTATAAACAGGAAGTAGAATGTTTCTTTCAGTCAGCTTCTCTAAAGGTATATTTGTTTACTTTTTGACATATTTAAAGTTATTAAAAGTATGCACAATTAGCTGTTAGCAGTTCCTGTTTGCACTTTACCGACTGAAGTGCAGACAACTTTCACTGAATCACTTTAATACAGAAGGAAACTTAAAAACAAGATAATTCTTCAACCAGTTCTGAAACTACAGAGGTCATCTTTTTTTTTTTTATGATTTCAAAGTTGATTTATGGACTTTATGACGGCGTTATAGTTGACCTGACACAGCTGTAAACCGTTAGCATGTGGCGGTTCAGCACCACGGACAGCGACAGCGTTTTAAAGATGAACTGCAACAGGATTGTTGTCGTTATTCATGGAATTAAAACCTGATACATATTCAATAAAGCATATTAATGATAATAAGATGACTCTTAAAAGCACGGGTAATATAACTTTAAACCTGTTTAACGTGGAGTCAGCAGCCACAGGGAGAGGCCTCGTGTTTCAACGAGGTGTTTTCCATCACGTCTAAAGTGAATCATCGGCTGTACTTTATTTTGTTTTATTGCGTCCGTCTAGAAGTTCAGGTGTTGGATGCATTCTCTTATCTGAAGAATAAAAACTGTTCATCAGTGTCTTTGATTTGGTTGTGAACTCTGAGATATCCAGTAAAAGTTATTTAAGACAGAGTGGGTTAATCCTCCGTTATAACCGACTCTCCTCTCTGCTTCCTGTCAGACGTGGCTGAAGAACTACGGCTACCTGCTTCCTCACGACGTGCGGACGTCCGACCTGCGGCAGGAGAAGGCCATGCAGTCGGCCGTGGCCGCCATGCAGCGCTTCTACGGCATCCCGGTGACGGGAATACTGGACGAGACGACCATCGAGTGAGTCGCTGGGTGGGGGAAGTACTGTTAGCACAGGGTTTTAACAACAGAAGCACTGTTGTGCTGTTTTTACAGAACAACAGATGTGTTAAAGGTTTCTGTAAACGGTGACGTTAAATATAAATGTTCAGGTGGATGAGGAGGCCTCGCTGTGGCGTCCCAGATCATCCTCACACCAGCCGTCGGCAGAGGAACAAACGCTACGCGCTGACGGGACAGAAGTGGAGAGACAAGAAGATCTCCTACAGGTCTGACTTTCTACCTGTCTGTCTGCCTGCCTGTCTGTCTGTCTGTCTCTCTGTCTGTCTCTCTCTGTGTTCAAAGACGAACCAGCTCATTTAGGTGCGTTGCTAATATCTCGACTGTCCTGCTGACAGTCAACTAACATTATATTCTAAAATCGTCAGAAATGTCAATGGGGTTTTGAATGAGCTTTTCTGAGTTGTGGAGCAGATCCTCGTTTCCTTTCCTGCAGACACATTTTTCTTTTCATACATCTCTCTCCTCGTCTGAACCTGTCTACGCCTACTGTAAATCCCCAGCGTCCCTGAACGTATCTCGTATTCGTCCATTACATCCACCCACCCGTCCCTCCGTCTCCCTCCGTCTCCCTCGTCCTCCCTCCTCCCTCTATTGTCCTCTGCACACAGTAAAACTCTGCTGTGTGATGTGACGATCCAGCCGGCAGCTCGGCCGTGTAACACGGGTCTAATGCAGATTAGAGATGTCCCATGGGAGCCTGAACGCATCCCAGTGCTGCTTCTGCCCGTTTTATCCTCTCGTTCCTCCCCCCTTTCTCTCTATTTGTTGTCCGTCCCGCTGCGTCTCTGATTCAGAACCAGCTTTACATCCACCAATCAAACAGGAACAGAACTCCCTGTGTTCTTCAGTCGACATCGTTCTGCTTCTCTTTGTTTTACTTTTGGTTTCAGTCGTGTCTCTTTGTTGATGTTTTCCTTCTCTACGTTTAATATTTATCGGTTTGTGTTTTTTTTTGTATCATTTTGTGTCCTTGTGGTTTTTATTTAAGTCTCTTTGTAGTTTTTTTTTTCCTTCATTTTGTGTCTATGTTCAAACCTCCCGGGCTTAAATATAAAGTTCCTCCAATGGCCACTAGAGGCTCCAGCAGCGACTCAGTCCCCCCGTAGACTGTTTCTAAAAGAGTTCGTATCTTCAGGTCTGTAAAATGGTTCTGATCCAGAAGTGTCTTCAGCTGCAATACCAGCGAGTGCCACTAGAGGTCGGCTCCAAAAAGCCTCCGGCTCCATAGACTCCCATTCAACTTCTCTCATCAAATCCAAAGTGAATAAAATGTGTCCATCAGTTATCTCGGTGTTGTTAGCTAAAGTCACTCCTTCTTCTTAGTTTTCTGGAGGTCCATCTGAAAATAATCCCTCATTCATTAGAAAAGAAGATTCAAGAAGACCTGTTTTGGGGGGCGTGTCTGTTTGATTGACAGGCCTGTGGTGCAGTCAGGTTACAGCTATCGGTGGGCGGGACGTAGTATCGTCAGGTTTCCAATCAGATCGGTCAGATCCACCGCTGGCTCCTCCCCCAGCTCGTCCAAATATGGTCACTTTAGTGTTTCAGGCATGGTACAGTTTTAAAGGTCTCGCTTCACATTTCTGTCATTTTATTTTGTTTTTTTAATTTATATTTCTTCTTCTTCCCCCGATTTACTTTCAATTTTTTTCTATCTTTCTTCCTTCTGCCTCCATTTTTCTCTGTTATTTAACTGTTTATTTTTTCCTGCCATGATAAACCTCTATGATTTATAGATCTGACTCCCTCTCCACCTCTCGCTTCACTTCTCTCCTCCTTTCTCCCTCCACACCGTGCCGCTCTGAGCTTTATTGGTCTAATGTAAATTACTACGCTCCCACGAGACCCTGAAAGCACCGCGGCTCTTCTGCATTACAGCTCTCCACTTTACAGCGTTACATAAAACCCACGGCCCGATCCGGTTACCTCTTACTGTATCTGAGTCGGCTCGGCACTCCTCCTGTTTCTCCTGCGACCAGCTGTCATGTCGCTCCAGAACCAGAACCAGAACCAGAACCAGAACACTGTTAATGTTGTGGAGGAGGCCGACTGGACCACTTTGGTTTTTTATGTTTTTTTTTAACAAACTAAAAGACATCTTTATCAAGAATTCAGATAAATTCCACTCAATCTTTCAAATTGACTTTATTCTCTGCAGCATGTTTTGATATTTAGTGTGTGCGTGTGCGTGTGCGTGTGCGTGTGCGTGTGCGAGACAGAGCACCATCTGTGTGTCTTGGCCACAGGTCATTTGGCCGGCTTCACTGCTGTAATGTTCCACACCATTTACAGATCAGACAACCGCTACCTCATACACACACACACACACACACACACACACACACACACACACACACACACACACACACACACACACACACACACACACACACACACACACACACGCACACGTGCATGTCCTTAAATCAGTGTGTGAAATATGTATAAAATCCTGCGACTAACAATCACTTTTATTGTCAAATAATCTGCTGATTAGATTTTAATTTAATATTTTGTACAAATTAGAAAAATGTGCAAAATTTTACAAAGTTTTTACAGTGTAGAGAAACTCCACCTAGATGTTGTAAAAAGTTAAAATAGTTATAGAAAAGCACAGAAATAATAATGAAAAACAATCAAAAACAAAGTGAATATGACAACAACGATCAGCTGAAACAGACGCAGGAGGTTTGAGGTTCGATGTTTTCCAACAGGTCTGAAGGTTTGAAACGAGGAGTTACACTTTATAGATGTTTATAGATCGTGTTTTGGGATGTTTCGATAGATGGAGAAGATAAAAGGACAGACGGGTAATTATTACACAACAACCTCCAGACAGAGAAGGTCTGCTTCGTCCTCTTTCATCATTCAGATCAGGTTTTTATTTTCACAAGAACAAACCTGCTGCTGTAGAAACATTTCTTTGCTCTCGCTGCGTCTCAACGCTGAGTTTTGGGTGAATGTGGTGAAGATGTATTTCCATAATGTATTTTTTCCCCCGTCGAGAGACAGATTGTGTGAAATGAACTCAGACGTTCGATTCACTGTCGTTACCCGCCGCCGTTTTCCTCCGTTTCTCCCTCTCTTGTCCCCCCCCCCCCCCCCCCACCACCAACCCCGCCTTGCCAATTACTCCCATCTGTCCTCGTCAGTTCCCGTCCTCCTCGTTTCCGTCTCTCCGCCGCGGTCAGAAAGTGACACCAGAGGTTTAAAAGGGTCTTTTTTTTTTTTTTCAAAGACGCTACATGGAAGTGTTTCCACGGCGACGGTGAAGCGAGGGATAAAACACGCAGCGATGGAGCTTCCTCCTCTAGGAAGCAGCAGGACAGATATGGACGGCACGTCCTCTCCTGCAATTACTCCATAATGACATTTCTGCCTCGTTCATCTCCACAGCTGAACATGCATCAACCGAGCTGCTGCTGCTGCAGACCGGACGTATCGACCAACACTGAACGCTCATCCCTTTCATTTTAATTCAAAGAAATACAGGTGTGCATCATCACATGAACCTGCAGGATCAACTCTGTGCCAACCAAACACACCTGCAGGTTTTTGTGTTGAAAAATTATGTAAATTGGAATTTAGTTTTTGGGAAAACAGAAAAACTTCAGTAAAGTGTTCCTGAGCCCAAGCAGTGATTTCCACGACAAAATCATTGCTGTTTTTAAAGCAGAAGCAAAGATCACGACGATCCAATATTAGTTTTCTGCCTTGCGTCACATTTTGAAGTTAAAGATCTCATCAATTCTTTCTCTTTTTTTACATTTTATTTCTGAACGTCAGGATGAGAAGTTCGAACCGAACCGCCGCTCGTCTCCTGATGAACCTGGTGTGATTGTGTGAATGTGTGATTGTGTGAATGTGTGATTGTGTGAATGTGTGATTGTGTGAATGTGTGATTGTGTGATTGTGTGATTGTGTGATTGTGTGATTGTGTGAATGTGTGATTGTGTGAATGTGTGATTGTGTGATTGTGTGAATGTGTGATTGTGTGAATGTGTGATTGTGTGATTGTGTGATTGTGTGATTGTGTGAATGTGTGATTGTGTGATTGTGTGAATGTGTGATTGTGTGATTGTGTGATTGTGTGATTGTGTGATTGTGTGAATGTGTGATTGTGTGATTGTGTGATTGTGTGATTGTGTGAATGTGTGAATGTGTGATTGTGTGATTGTGTGAATGTGTGATTGTGTACTTCTGAAGTGACCTGTGGTGTTGAACTGTTGTTGTTTTTTGTGTCCTCAGTATATCAAACTTCACCCCTAAAGTGGGAGAGAAAGACACGCAGCGAGCGATCCGACAGGCGTTCAACGTTTGGCAGACCGTCACGCCGCTCTCCTTCCAGGTCACAAACACTTTATCATTCAATCAAACTTTATTTATTTGAACCCTCTGATACGATTCAAAGACTTTTCCAGGTGAATTTCTTTGGTCCCGTTCTCAGTATCTTCATCTTGTGTTTGCTCGTCTCAGGAGGTGCCGTACTCGGAGATCAAGAACGAAGGAAAGGAGGCTGACATCATGATCTTCTTCGCCTCCGGTTTCCATGGTGACAGCTCCCCCTTCGACGGAGAGGGGGGTTTCCTGGCGCACGCCTACTTCCCCGGCGCCGGCATCGGAGGAGACACTCACTTTGACTCCGACGAGCCGTGGACGCTCGGCAACGCCAACCACGACGGTGAGTCTGAGAACAATCGCTGTTCACACGGAAACTCGTTTATTCAGGGGAAATAAAAAGCTGCAGCTCATCCAAACTTACTGAACGACGGCTACGAAACACCAGCTGATTACATTTTCATTCTTCTTTTTTTTTCATAGCTTTTGTGATTTAATTCCTCGAACGTGTCCTCAGTTGTCACTCGGCTATCTGCGAGCGCCACGCGCTTTTCTCTTTGGATGAAGAATTGGAGGGAAAACACTCTTCACTTTGTACTTTTTCTTTCCCTCCTCTTCTATCTCAGCTTGACAAATGACTTCTGCCAGATTCCCTCTGCTTGAATAACTAACGTGTTGATAGAGAGCGAGCGAGAGGCTGATGGAGCGGCGGAGGAATCTGGTTTGAGAGATTAGCACAAAAGAGAATTAGCTTTGACAGAGAAGCTCCACGTTTGTGAGGTTTTTTTCTTGCTATGAACTGTGTGTTTTATTTGAATGTAGCATGAAGCTTTGTGCACTCGCATGTAAATCTGTTTCAAACCAGCGTTTCCCACCCAGAGGCACCGCGGGAGGTTCGTCTGTAGTTGACAGGAGGTACGAGGAGGAAGTCTGAACGGCGTGGATTAAACATGCTGAATAAATGTTGAAGCACACAGAAGAAGAAACAGTTCAAACCGTTTGTTCAAAGTAAATCAAACGGTTGAACTTGGAAGTTAAAAAACAACATAAACGGTAGAAATATCTGCAGGAAAACATCTGCAATAGTTTGCTAGAAGCAACATAGATAATTTAATCACTAAAAGAATGGTTTTTTTAGCTAATAGTTTAAGTAGTTAACAAAAAGCAACATAAACAGCTGAAATAGTTCAAAGTAACATAGCTGTGTAAATAGTCACCGACTAGTTCAAATAGGTCTCAAAAATCAACATAAATCATTTAAATCATTACCGGGTAGTTGATTTAATAATTAGCCAAAGTTGTTTTTGGTTAGCTAAAAGTTAACAGGTGAAAAAGTTTTCTTCAAGTAAACAATGAAAACGGTTATCGAAAGTCATATAAACAGGGAAAATACGTTGCTAAAAGTAAGTAGTTGAAATAGTTTTACTGTTTGGATAAAAAGTAAAAATATAGATATGTTAAAGTGATAAATAGCTGAAATAAGCTAAAAGGAATAAATATAGGCTTTGATTGTTAAATAATAACTAGTTGAAACGTAACTTCTGCCAGCAGACGGGTAATTTCAAACGTAACCAAAAACACTGTTTTAACAAATGTAAGATTATCTGATTTTATAGTTGATCGTATTTGAAACCTTCAGTTTAAACTGCCGGTTGATAAATATAATTTATTATCATATCATTTATCATCATATCATTTATTATCATATCATTTATTATCATATCATTTATCATCATATCATTTATTATCATATCATTTATTATCATATCATTTATCATCATATCATTTATCATCATATCATTTATTATCATATCATTTATCATCATATCATTTATCATCATATCATTTATTATCATATCATTTATCATCATATCATTTATTATCATATCATTTATTATCATATCATTTATCATAATTTATCATCATATCATTTATCATCATATCATTTATCATCATATCATTTATCATCATATCATCTATCATCATATCATTTATTATCATATCATTTATCATCATATCATTTATCATCATATCATTTATCATCATATCATTTATCATCATATCATTTATCATAATTTATCATCATATCATTTATCATCATATCATTTATCATCATATCATTTATTATCATATCATTTATCATCATATCATTTATTATCATATCATTTATTATCATATCATTTATCATCATATCATTTATTATCATATCATTTATTATCATATCATTTATCATCATATCATATCATTTATTATCATATCATTTATTATCATATCATTTATCATCATATCATTTATTATCATATCATTTATTATCATATCATTTATTATCATATCATTTATCATCATATCATTTATTATCATATCATTTATCATCATATCATTTATCATCATATCATTTATCATCATATCATTTATCATCATATCATTTATTATCATATCATTTATCATCATATCATTTATCATCATATCATTTATCATCATATCATTTATTATCATATCATTTATTATCATATCATTTATCATCATATCATTTATCATCATATCATTTATTATCATAAGAGCTGACGGATCAGCTGATCGTCTATCGGTCACCAAGGTGCTCTCATGATGAACCCTCTCAGCCTCTTTATCTCTAAAATCCCTCCACACACACACACACACACACACACACACACACACACACACACACACACACACACACACACACACACACACACACACACACACACACACACACACAGAGTAATTGAAAGATCAGAGACCAGATAGCGAGATGGCGAAGTTCTCAGATGCCGTTAAAACTAATTCTCGTATCGGCTTCAGAAGGGCGTCACGAGGACGAACGGGCGTCGTCTTCACCTCCGATTAAAACCTGACGTCGAGGGACGGTCAGCGTTATTAACCCGCCGACACCTGGAGGACAGGACGGGAACGAGGCGTCTCCTGTCCCGCATGATGGATCCAGATGTTCCCGGGTAGTTTTAGCTGCAGCGCGTCGATCACATCATCACAGGAGATATTTAATCCCTAGAAATTCATCAGGATCCAGAGAGACAACAAATCAACTTTACTGTCGGAGAATCTCCATATTTGAACTATTTTTCTGGTAAACTTTACAGTTTTAAACTTAAAGAAGAAGTCTCTATCTTCAGACTTTAACAGTTCTCTGTGTTTCTGGAGGCGAAGACACGCCCGTCCTTTCTTTCTTGTGATTTACTGACGTGACGCTTTATATATCGGTGTTGAATAAATCTGCTCTTGTCTAATAATTACAACAATATTTCACCCGGAACATTATTCTCGACAGGAAAGAGAGGAGAAGCTCGACATCACATGAAAAATGGAACCACGCATGAATGATTTCGATTGCAGAGAACAAATATTCCTGGCAGGTAATTTTAGTTGTTGGCAGGCGAGAGAAAAACTTAATTTCAGTTCGACCTGAACTGCAACCGAGCGAGACTCTGTGGACGACTGGGACCACCTATCAAACATCATCGGAGAGACGACCGACCGGCCACAAGGGGGCGACGGGACACGGAGAGCGCTATCGTACGTGAAGTGTACGTCTTGTGCTCTGAAATCATCTTTATCTGTCCTGAGACGGGGAAGGAAAGGAGGAGAGATAAGGCTGGTGGAGGAGGAGGAGGAGGAGGGTGGTGAGAGGGAGATAAAAGGAGGCAGAGGAGGAGATGGATGAAAAAGCTGCAGCACACAAGGACGAAAGAGTCGGAGTCTGAGTGAAGGTGTACGAAAGGAATCAGAAAACACGAAGACGATTCACCAACAGTCAACCAATATGGGTTTTTTATTTAATGCTCTTATCAGTAGTTTATTTTAAAGCCACACATACTTCCAATACTTTAATACAGACTCAGATATTTAGTGCAAACATTCGTGGTTCTCTGGATGATTCCTGCTGATTTAACGTTTCTTATTTAAAAGAAAACTACAAAGACACAAAGCGACCAAAAAATAGGCTTAAAATGACAAAACAACCACAGAAGATACAAAATGATGACATACAGGCACAAAAACACCAAAAAGAGACGCAAAACCATTAAAAAGAGGCTTAAAATTAATTTAAGGAAACAAAACAACTACAAAAAGCAAATGTTAGGATGCTAGCGTGCTAAACTAAGATGGTTACTGTGGTATTATTCAGAAACCTGGAACTTCTGACACCTGGAACATCTTTAATTTGGTGCCAACAAACTGAGTGTAAAGCCTTTAACAGTGGAATATTACTGACTGGTGCAGTTCATGATATTTAACAAGTCTGAATAGTTTGTTTTTATCTGGTTTGGTCTGTTAGCATGCTAATGTTAGCATTTACATCCTCAGTCATGTTTCTACGGTTGTAAAGAGCTGATGGAGATTCTTTGTCCTGAAACATTGTCAGGATCCATTCTTTAATTTGACTCTTAACAGAATGAAAACGTGTGATGAGTTCAAAGGTCTGTACAAACCAACACTCAAAGTTATTCCCCCTGAACGAGAGGAAGAGAAGACATTAAAGGAGAAACTGAGAGTTAATGGAAGAGTTAAAAGAAACCAAAGCAGCTTCTGTTCTCTTCCATCTGAACAGTTACACTCTTCTGAAAGTCAGCTGCCGGCCACCGAGGCTGTAATCTTCAAACAGGGCGAGAAAAAAAGATCATTCTGTGGCTGTAATGAGGTTCAAACAGAGTCAAACCAATTACAGACACACAAAACCAGCACAAAGAGAAGCAAGACAATGGGAAGAGACACAAATAGACTGCAAAGACACAAATAGACTGCAAAGACACAAATAAACTACAAACAGACAAATGAAGTACAAATAGATGCAAAACTACAAAACAGTTTCCATCCACCAACATAATGAGATTTACACACAACAATAATTGTGCACACGTGAAGGTTTAATTTGTTCTTTGCATGAGATGTTGTTGGACTGATTTATGAGGAGAATCATTCAAACATCAGATCTGATATCTTTATCCTCTAAATTCAACGTGTTTGCTGGCGTTTTTTTAAAGTCCTGAAGCATTTCTACATTCACAGATTATAAATGTAAAATCTGTGAAGTTTAATCCCCGTCAAGCAGCAGCAGCGTTTGAAGAAGTGCACTTTAAAAAACGCAGCTTTGGATTCTCGAGCTGACAGTCGCCTCCATTCACCGCAAATTCTCCTTTTGATGTGAGATTCATGCGCCGCTGACGAGTCGACAGCATCACAGACGGACTTCAGCTCACTTCGCCGGCGCGTTGGACGCCGTCTTTGGTCTTCTCTGTTGTGTTTAAACCGGGGAGCTTTTGTTCTGGTTCTGTTCTGCCCGGAGGGACGTGTTCAGGCTTTTTCAGAAAAACAAAAAAGCAGCAGTTAAAGGCCCGTCAGCGGCACAAAGCGCCTCCTGTTTTACCGGCTGATATCTGAGATGGTGTTTTTCAGAAGCTGCCGGTGATGTTGGGAGTGATGATGTCGCTCTCTGTCTGTTCCTCCCTCCAGGTAACGACCTGTTCCTGGTGGCGGTCCACGAGTTGGGTCACGCGCTGGGCTTGGAGCACTCCAACGATCCCAGCGCCATCATGGCTCCTTTCTACCAGTACATGGACACGCACAACTTCAAGCTGCCTCTGGACGACCTGCAGGGCATCCAGAAGATCTACGGTCAGTTATTCTGCATGTTTCTCTGGCTTGTGTTTGAAATCTGTTCATAATTAGTCAGAGTGATTCAGGTCAAACATCATCCACCGTATTCCCCTGAGCCTCATAGCTCAGTGATGGCTCCAGGAAATGTCTTCAAATTTGGTACAAACATTCACTTGGACTCGAGGATGAACTGGTTCCATGGTGGGGGTCAAAGGTCGCCGTGACCTCGTCCTTTCCGTTCGATCATCTTATTCCCACGAATCGTTTTGTTTATTCGTGACGCCTCCAGTGTGTAAAGACCTTTATCAGCTAGATTCAGTTTGTGGTGTTGCTGCACGAGTTTTTCCAGTTAAGAGCGTTTCGTGAGTCAGACGTGTGTGAAAGAATTCTGTTTCTTTAGACGAAGACAGGAGCCACGAAGGGACAAAATACTCCTAAAAAAACACACACCAGGGCCGTTATGACCTTAGAAGGAAACAGTCTCCAGAGTTACGAGATAAACCGGCGCTCAAAGAAGGAGATGACGCATCTTATCTGGAAACAGAAACACTGTCGGGGTTTTTAACTTTAGTCCAAAGAGGAAGGAGCTCAGATTGAGGATGTCTCCTCCATGTCAACACATATTTCTGTTTAAGACGTCAGTTGGTGTTCAGAGGCTTCTTCTCCATCACAGCTCGGACACAAATATTGTAGCTCATAAATAGTTTAAAAAAAAATAGGTAGAAGCCTTTAATGAAAAGCTGGAACATGAGACTCTTCACCTGAACACGTGACTTCACTCGAGAAAAGCTCAAACTTGCAACAGCAGAAAACAGCACACCTCGGATATGAATTATTAATCCTGAAGCCCAGAGTGCAGCTGAATTATGAAGAAGTGTTGGCTGTGGGTGAATTTACTGTATCTGAACGTGTGGAAGGATCCGGCTGATGAACAACACAGAGCTGAACAAGTCTGCCTGAAAAGAGAAAAATAAGAAAGAAAACAAGCCGCGTATCTTTTCCTTTGTTTCCACCAGAGACTCTTTGTTCTATTTCAGAGAAGAGAAGACGCCTCACATTTCAGTAAACTCTGCTTTTCCTTTTAAGTCAACAAAGAACAGAAGCGACACGCTTCCTGACAGCTCTCCGTCGGCCGGAGTCATCCCGACGGCCTCGCTTGTAACGCGCTGTAACATTTCATTTGTGAAGCGAAGACACAAAGAAGACACCAAACACATCTGCTGGGTCGGAGATAAGATGGTGTTGGAGAATATTTCCATCCGCATCATCCATCACGTTCCACCGACACCCCGACAGCCCCGAGAGTCTGAGGCCGTCCTTCACCGGACGCGTTCGGGTTTCCTTTAATCATCAAAGAAAGAAACGTTATCTTTTTCAAAAAGAAACGATCTCCACGTTAAAGGTCGTGATACTCGGGCGACGTGTTGAGTCAACAGCGTCTCTTCCGCTGCGCTTCAGTGTTCGGTGTTGAAAACAAAGCCGGTTATTTCATCCTCCGAGAGTTCATCCTGTTGGATTCGCTGCTTTGTCGCTCCGGCACCTGAGAATAGGACGTCCAGCCTCTCTGAAGGCTTCGAAGGCTTCGTGAACGATGAGGCCGCTGCTGACATTTATATGGTTCCTATTCTACGTTTCAGAAAACACCATCTCTGAGATTGATTATTTCCCTGAAAGAATGAGCTGTAACTATCAGGTCGTGACAGTCTCTTCGATTTTAGTTGTTGAAATCGGACCGATCGAAGGGAGCAGAGGCTCAGAGGACTTTTTAAATGACTGTTAACATTTGTTGTTGTTAATGTTTTTCCTCCAGGCATCCCGACGGCCATGCTGGAGCCCACCCGGCCGTTACCCACCTTACCGTCCCGACGGATCCACTCCACCTCCGAGCGCAAGCACTCCCGTCCGGCTCGCCCGCCCGGCGACCGGCCGGCGCTGCCCGGAAACGGCAAACCCAACATCTGCGACGGCAACTTCAACACGGTCGCCTTCTTCAGGCGCGAGATGTTCGTCTTCAAGGTGAGCGGAGACGAAAAGAAAAAAATCATGAAAAGGTTGTGTGATCGTTGTACGAGCGTGTCGGCGTCGGGTTGCTGACCGGTGAAGGTAACGAACGGCTCTTATCTCCAGCTGACGGTGAGTCTATAAAAAAACCCTCTGGGGATCCAGATAAAGTTGAATTGATCGTGAAGAGGGCAGGATGCAGGACGGCAGCTCCTTCCTGTGAGCGTCTCAGACGCGACACGAGATGTTGTTAAGCATTAAAAAGAGGTTTGAACAGAAAAGATGCTCGAAGGCTGCGACGCCAACGACGGCTTCTCGATTCCCAACGCGGAGAGCTGCTGGTGCTAAAAATGAGCGCTCTCATGGCACCTTGAGATGAAAGAGACATCTGGCACCGGGCCGCCTCGGATCATTAGCGCCAGCCAGATGTTCCAGAGCCGTTAGTAACACGCTGAAGACGCTCCGTTAGCGCTCCCACGCTAACACGCTGCAGGACGTCCACACTTCATTTTATCACAAAAGTAAATCTGCTGTTAAATCTAATTATTATTTCATAAAATAAAACAAACCCAGGTAAAATACCGCTGCTAAGGCTCATTCATGTGATTTTATTTAATTTAGCTACCTTTAAATTATATATTTACATTTATTTAATTAAGAGATAAAGTTATGAAAGTATGTAAACTATTTAAATTAGCAAAAACAAAAAAAGCTGCAAGAAGAATGAAATTTGAAGTTTGTAGTCGCTGTGTTTTCCTGTAAAAGTGTTGAATGATTATTATTAACGGCCTTGAAGAGGATGATAATCATGATTTTATAACTGAAATATCTGTAACATAGTTTGATTTTAAACCATTAAAGTCGCAGAAAATAAAGCAACACAAAGGTCCAGAACAGAAGCAGAAAAATCCATTTTGATGTCTTTGATCTTTAAACTGAATGTTTGAAAAGGTCAGAGTCTCTCTGTCTGTCTCCACCTGTCTGTCTCCACCTATCTGTCTCTCCACCTGTCTGTCTTCATTTAAGGACGACTTCTGTCCGTCTGACATTACGATTTAACTGCTGCTTTTTAAATATGATTAATACATGATGGAAGGAAAACTCTTTTTGGAGTTTTTCAGAACAGAAACTTCAGGGAACATAAGATGGTTTATATATTTTTTAACGGGGAAGATAATGCAGCTTTTCTAAATCTACTTGCAGAGTTTGTAAATCTGAAAAAGAAGAACCCGCGTTGGCGTCGTCACCTGAGCACGACGGAGGAGGAAACGGCCTTATTTTTTGTTGTAGAAGAAGAAACAACAACAACAACAATCTTTGCTGTTTCTGTCTCTTTCTTCATATTCAAAAGTTTTTGTGCCTGAATTGTTGCGTTTAAAAAAAAAGGCCGTAAGCAGAATACTATTTCTTCTTTTCTGCTTTTGTGCAGTTGTTGTGCTCGTGTGTCCTCAGATCAGACGGACGGACACACACACACACACACACACACACACACACACACACACACACACACACACACACACACACACACACACACACACACACACACACACACACACACACACACACACACACACACACACACACACACACACACACACACACACACACACACACACACACACACACACACACACACACACACACACACACACACACACACACACACACACACACACACACACACAAAACAATAAAAGGAGCCCTGCAGCTGCGTGTTGTGTTCATGTACCGCAGGACTTCGTGTCCCTAAATGCATCATCAGACGCAGGTTCTGGTCCGCCTGCAGCTGGAGGACGGGGCGCGTCAGGAAGGGCGCTCATTATGGGATGTTTCCTCGCTGAGACACTCGCGCTGGATGTGCACCATTGATTTTCTTTTCTTGTGTTTGGATTCAGACAAAAAAAGCATTAGTGTGTGTGTACGCGTGCGTTGGTACTTCTGGGACAGACCTCCACAGTGGGTCTCTGAGGGTCCGGGGACGGACCAGGTTCTGAGGACGGATCACGTCCTCACAGAGACAGAAGTGTGTGTGTGTGTGTGTGTGTGTGTGTGTGTGTGTGTGTGTGTGTGTGTGTGTGTGTGTGTGTGTGTGTGTGTGTGTGTGTGCGTGCGTGCGTGCGTGCGTGCGTGCGTGCGTGCGTGCGTGCGTGCGTGCGTGCGTGCGTGCGTGTGTGTGCGTGTGTGTGTGTGTGTGTGTGCTCGGTGGGGACTGGCTGTCCTAGATTCACCGGAGCCAGATGATAATGAGCTCAGATTGATGCTCTTCCTCTCCTCTTCACATCTCCACCCCTCCCTCCTCTTCCTCCTCTTCCTCCTCTTCCTCCTCTTCCTCCTCTTACCTGCATCGTCTTCCTTTTTCTTAACTTCAGCTTCACTTTTCTGTCTCCTCCTCTGTTGTGTGTTATTATTCATGTTATTCTTTCTGTAGCTTCGTCACGTCTGCCCTGAATTCTCCTGCGTTATTCCCGGATTAGCATCCTGAGGCGACGCCGCTCCAACCGGAGTTAATCAGCTGACCAATCGATTAGTCATTCGAGAGAAAGTTAATTATTTTGATAACGAGTTAATTGGTTTTTTTTCAGCATAAATTCCAGCAATTATCCGAATCGAGCCTCTCAGCTGTGAACATTTACTGGATTCCCAGTTTTCTGTTAGTAAACTCTTCTAAAAACTGAGCATTTTTCACGTTATATCCCGTTCATGTTGGAAATTGTTGAATTGTTGGCTTCTTCTGTATAAAGTTGTAAACTTCAGTACTTTATTGTGTTAAATGCTCTGAGATAACCTGTTATGTTGTAATTTGGGTGCCATATAAATAAAATTAATTAATAGAATTTTGCAACGTGGTATCACGGAAAAGCGTGTAATACACACGTCGTCCACTAGAGGGAAACAGATCACAGTCACGTGCTTTAGGAAAACAAAACCATGCAGTAACCACAGACTGGATATAAAACTACAGACTGGATATAAAACTACAGACTGGATATAAAACTACAGACTGGATATAAAAATACAGACTGGATGTAAAAGAGTTCGTAGCTTCAGGTCTGTAAAACGGTTCTGATCCAGAAGTGTCTTCAGCTGCAATACCAGCGAGTGCCACTAGAGGTCGGCTCCAAAAAGCCTCCGGCTCCATAGACTCCCATTCAACTTCTCTCATCAAATATGATGTCAATAACATTTCTCCACAAGTTAGGAGGAAATAATTACCTTTTAACAGGAAGAAACCTGCAACAGAAACGAAGACTCGCTCATCTGTGACACTTCAGCAGATCTTTTTATGAAAGTGATTTTTGTCTTTGTGTTTCAGGACCGCTGGTTCTGGCGTCTGAGGAACAACAAAGTTCAGGAGGGCTACCCCATGCAGATCGACCAGTTCTGGAAAGGCCTGCCGCCTCGCATCGATGCCGCCTACGAAAGGTCCGACGGAAAATTTGTCTTCTTCAAAGGTACGAGGACAAAGAGTAACATGTGCACAAACATTTTTATATACCGCTAATCAGCATGGGACCATCACAGGAAGGGAAGCAGGGCTGTAGACATGAAGACAGGTAAAAACTTATATAAGAGTGGACGTAGCATCCGGGTCTGGAACGTGAAACCAATGTAGAAGTGTCTTAAAGTGCAATACCACTGAGGGCCACCAGGGGCTGGCTCCAACAAAAAATCTGTCCAATAGACTCCCAATCCATGATGAAAATAATCCTGGAAACTAGCTGATAATTAACAGTAAAATGTTTTTTAAACATAAACAGCAGTCTAATTATTCTAATTGTTGGGCCAAGTTTAAATAATGAAATACATTTTATGTAATGGTCGTCGTTACGGGAGTATTTAGTATCTTCACTTAATAGTTTTATTTAACACTGTATGTCTACACTGTTTTATATGAAAAGAAACTGCTTATTAACAGAAAATAAGATTTTATGACGTAGAAATTCTCAAATTTTAAAGCTACAAATAGAAAATTAGATTTTTGTATTTGTTAATGTTAACAATTAATCAAAGTATCTTCCTAACTTTGCTTTTATTCGTATTTAAGTCGAGTGCAACTATAAACATCAGGACTTTTACGTATCAGCCTGAAGTTTGGTTCATGTGTAGACAGGAAGTCAGGAAATGTCGAGTTTCAAGTTTAATAAGTTGTATTTCAGAGAGGTCATAATACATTTTCATGGAGATAAAAATAAATGAAGTGAGTTATGGTTGTGGATTTGATCATCTCTTTGGTTGCAGCCATTAACTCTGCTGCTGCGATGTTTACATGAGACGTTATGAAGCGTTAAATAGAAGAAGAGTTCCCATAAAAACATCCTGAATTCTTCCTCCGATGTCGGTTCCAGTTCCAGTTTCACTCTTCAGCTTCAGAGCCAAAACTTTACACACTGACGTTCAGATCTGCGGCCGCCATCTGCTCCGGCGTTATTAGACTCTGTCCTGCTCCTCCTCCTCTTCCTCCTCCTCCTCCTCCTCCTCCTCCTCCCCCCTAAATATATTTAATAAAGTGTGAAATAGAGAATGGTGAGGCGGCGGGGGGGCTGCCCGGCCTGAAGTAATAGAATTTCAGTGTCTGTATGAAGCCTCCCTCATCTGCTGATGGAGGACTCACTCAGCTTTCTCTCTCTCTCTTTAACACACACACACACACACACACACACACACACACACACACACACACACACACACACACACACACACACACACACACACACACACCGTTGTGTTTTCAGCCCTTCTGAGGACGTTACATCCTCTTCATTAAGTCCCTGAAGACTAAAAGTCTTCATCCTTAAGTTAATCATTTCATTATAGAGGCTGGTTTGTGTCGAGTCTGTAGAAACAGATTCTCCACATCAGCGGTCTCCAACATTTGTTATACAGCCACTCATGTTAAGTAACATTTGTTCACACAGCTGAGCTCCACCCAAACCAGCTGAATCAGCTTCTTTTATGTGAACAATAACAAACTGATACTCATCACAGATTTTGTATCTCAACAGCATGTGCATGTTTTTTTTCTGGATGCTTTTAATTTGAAAAGTCGCTGCAATCAGCCAACTTGCGGTGTAACTTTGATCTCAGGCACTCTTTATAGCTCCGCCCCCTCTGATGCGGTCCAGCTGAAAATCTTGTATTTATGTTATTGACCTCAATTGTGAGCAGCCGTTTGTTTCCAGCTCAGTGAGAGACTCTCTGCTGTGTTTCTGTCCTCTGTCCTCTGATCTCTGTGTCTCACCTCTGCTGCACTGACAGGGTGGAGGGAGCGAGGGGACGTCGTCCACTCGTTAATCCTTTAGAAACTATTATAAATTCAAGGACTCGTGATCTGTTAAAAAGAATAAATATTTCAGGTTGTGTTTCCAGGTGATCAGTCAAACTGCAGCAGATCAGAGTCATTGATTGCGGTAACTCCTCCGTACGAAGGTCACATTAAAGTCGTTTCCTTCTTCCCTTCAGACGACACTCGATCGACTCATCACACGCATTTACAATAAAACATTTTTGATTCAATTTAAAACAAATGTAAAGTAGAAAAAAATGGAGCTCTCAGACTTCAGGACTCCACTGAGTGTCCTCAGTAATACACACACACACACACACACACACACACACACACACACACACACACACACACACACACACACACACACACACACACACACACACACACCCTGGCACCATCTCATAGCCAGCAGCAGATATTAATAGCTTTGCTCTCTCAGAGCTCTCAGCTGCTGACTCACACACACACACACACACACACACACACACACACACACACACACACACACACACACACACACACACACACACACACACACACACACACACACACACACACACACACACACACACACACACACACACACACACACACACAGTTTGTCAGTGTGTATCATCAGGTGACATGCAGCTGCACCTTCAGAAGCCTTTCCTGTTCACAGAGCTTCTCTGTAAGATCGTCTGTTTTTACTGTATAAATCATGAAGAAGGGGACGAACACTTCCTATAATCACACACACACACACACACACACACACACACACACACACACACACACACACACACACACACACACACACACACACACACACACACAACCATGAACCCGAAGCGATGAGCTGCAGCCTCGGTTTGGATCGCTGAAAGGGAACTTTTACCTCAGCTGAGTCGTGCAGATTAAACTGTTTGTGCTCTGAACGTTTCTCCTCCCAGAATCCACCGAGTCGTTCCTCCCGTCCTCTCTGAGCCCGGTTACATTCTTTCATGCAGAATTAAAGACTGAATTGTCCTTAAAATGGTTACCAAGTCCTAAAACTCATCCTCCAAATGTCTGACAGAAGAGTAACCGGCCTGCAGACGGGACGTCAGACCTCAACCAGGTCGTGGATGTTTTATTTTGTGTTAATTTATGAAACATTAGTGATTCAGGAAGGTGATTCAGGTCGGGAGCAGCACGTCATCACTCGTAAATAAGATAAATCTGAAGATGCACTTGATGTTTAAATGACGAACAAGGAGAGAAAAATCCATCGTTTAATGAAAAACTCCTGGTTGAAAGGAAGCTTTTACTTCTCATATAAACAAAAGTCATGCTGACATTAAAGTCTTCTTCTGCTGGAGATGTGGATCTAAATTTCATCTTTGGTTTTGCTTTTTAAAACGTCTAATAATTATACTTACATACCCACATGTTTCCTGGAAGTACTGTTGGTCACTTGTTCTCCCTGTTCCCACTGCAGGTTGTCCAAAAAGAGTTAAATAGTTTAATTAAGTAATTTATCTCAAATTAAGGCCTTAAAAATGGCTGAAGTTGTGAACGGCCATTTCGAAGCCTCTTAGTTGTTATCTTGTTTTTTTGGAGCCAGAAGTGACCATAACAGGAGTCTACTGGAGACAGAGGGTTTTTTTTAACCAGCCCCTAGTGGCCCTCAGAGGTATTGCACTTTAAAGCTCTTCCCCACTGGCTTTACTTTTCAGGTCCAGAAGTTACATCTATTTCTTCATAAAGTCTATGGTAAAAACCCGTTCGTTCTTTGGCTCCGTCATCAGCGCCCTCTGGTGGTGGTGTTCGTTTATATGTGAAACAAGTCGCTGAATAAGCAAAACTAAGGACTCTTTTATATATATTCAAGTCTTAAAAATATTCTCCAACAAATACATGAAATTAGAAGTTTCTGGATGTTGCTGTTGTTTTGTAATTAAAAAACATTTATAAACATTAGAAAGTTCTTTGCGCTGTCAATCACAGGAACAGTTAACATTAGTGGTTAAAAACTTGAAAGGGTATTTGAGTTTTAAAAGTCCAGATTGGTTTAAACTACCACACATACATCCCTATTTCCCCTTTAAGCCTTCGATTAAATCTTTCCATTAATATGCACCATTTAAAAGAAACTCCCCTGAATGTCTGGTGGAGAACTATCAACGTCTGAAGCACATGTTTCTTTCAATGATGACTGCAGACTATTTAAAGCAGCTGCTGTCACATCAGGTTGTTTAATTTATCAGTTGAAGAGCTTTAATGGAGTAGTTCTACGTTTTTAATCTCTCTTTGTGTAATCCCACATCTTTCTCCCGAACATTAAGAACTAAATATTTAACCGAGCTACAGAGGAGCTGTTTAGTCATCATCATTCTCTGTGTAATAAAAGCAACTGCTGTTTAACCAGGACCGACTAACGCAACACTTTTTCTCTCCTGTGTTTTCCAAAAGAAAACATTAGATTTGATCAAATATGAAAACACCGACTGACTTCTCCTCGCTCGTTGCAGGTGATAAGTACTGGGTGTTTAAGGAGGTCACGGCCGAGCCGGGTTACCCGCACAGCCTGGTGGAGCTGGGCAGCTGCCTCCCCAAAGACGGCATCGACACGGCGCTCCGCTGGGAGCCCGTCGGGAAGACCTACTTCTTCAAGGGGGACCAGTACTGGCGCTACAACGAGGAGAAGCGCACGGCCGACCCGGGATACCCCAAACCCATCACCGTGTGGAAGGGGGTACCGGACGCCCCGCAGGGAGCCTTCATCAGCAGGGAGGGATGTGAGTCAGCAAATTATTCTACTGGTTTCACTGTCTGTGTTTCAGTTCCTGTCTCTGCCTGTAGAGGACAGTGTTTCTGTAGTTCCTGTCTCTGCCTGTAGAGGACAGTGTTTCTGTAGTTCCTGTCTCTGCCTAGAGAGGACTGTAGTTCCTGTCTCTGCCTGTAGAGGACAGTGTTTCTGTAGTTCCTGTCTCTGCCTGTAGAGGACAGTGTTTCTGTAGTTCCTGTCTCTGCCTGTAGAGGACAGTGTTTCTGTAGTTCCTGTCTCTGCCTGTAGAGGACAGTGTTTCTGTAGTTCCTGTCTCTGCCTAGAGAGGACAGTGTTTCTGTAGTTCCTGTCTCTGCCTGTAGAGGACAGTGTTTCTGTAGTTCCTGTCTCTGCCTGTAGAGGACAGTGTTTCTGTAGTTCCTGTCTCTGCCTAGAGAGGACAGTGTTTCTGTAGTTCCTGTCCTGTGACAGAGTGACGTGGTGACATGATGACGTGGTGACAGGGTGACGTGGTGACACGGTGACGTGGTGACAGGGTGACGTGGTGACACGGTGACGTGGTGACAGGGTGACGTGGTGACACGGTGACGTGGTGACAGGGTGATGTGGTGACAGGGTGACGTGGTGACAGGGTGATGTGGTGACAGGGTGACGTGGTCGGTCGGCCGTGGCGTCTCGGCGTTGTTGATGAGAATCGGCCTGCGGGGAGTTTTCCAGGCAGCAGATGAAATGTGTGCGACTGTTTGATCCTTCGGCTGTTCGGAGGTGACGGAGCAGACAAACTGCACACAAGAGACCTTCTGGTTGTTTTTTCTGATGAACTACTGCAGCGTGTAATTTCACCACCGTCAGTGGAGGAGTTTTATAAAGACAGGTTTAGATTCTGGAGTCAGATACAGACATTATTTGGTCATACATATTTTGCTGTGATTTTGCCGAACATACACAGACTATGATTGGTCACTGACCATTTTTAATACTAGGATGGTATTTTAACGTGGGAATCGACCCGCTTTTGGAGCCTCTAGTGGTCATTTGATGAACTGCAGTTTTTCCCACAAAAGTATTGGCTTCATTTTTCTCAAAAGCTGCTGCTTAGTGACACTTTATAGCTTTAACAACATTGAAATGAGCTACACAGGCGCTTCAGCGCACCCTGCTGGTGATATGTGGTTATATTTACCGTCAAATGGCTTTTTAAATCAACTTAAAAAAAACGTGTTTGAGATTCAGTCAAAATGAAGCAGCTGCTGATATTTTTACAGTAAAGCTTTTTTACGTGTGCGTAGTGATATAACTGCTTGATGTGACGACTTCCACAGCTGCGAGGAAGACACACGAATCAGCCGATATTTAATTAAAAACCAATATTAGCACACGCACACATCTGTAACTGTCAGTGGTTGAGGGTTCGTCCTCTGGACCTCTCTCACATACAAACTCACTGCTACAGTCTCTCAGGCATTACATAACATCAGCCCTTTAATAAAAACATCCACTGCTGGGACTGGAGTCTGTAACGGCCTGTAAGCGCCGCAACACAATAGAAATGCTGCGGCCTCTAAAGAGATGCTGCACCGCGGGGACTGAGGATGGAGCAGTTTAAGAGGAAGCTTCTTTTTCTTTTCTTTTTTATTGCACAGAGAAGTTAACGTCTGCTGAGAGGAAGCTTTTGAGGAAAACAGCTGAGTTTGTCGGTCATGTTAAAGTGTTTCTGACACCGGACGTTTGATTGAGCTGAATTTGAATACAAGCTGCTTGTTAAAATGCTGCAGAGGGATTTTGTTTGTTCTTCCCCAACACTCTTGAGAAGTGTTTGGCTGTTTTTGGGCGCCTGAAGTCAAAATGTAAGACTTTTTTCCTCCCCTCTCCCCCCCTCCCCTCCTCAGACTACACCTACTTCTACAAGGGGAAGGACTACTGGAAGTTCGACAACCAGAAGCTGACGGTGGAGTCCGGATATCCCAAATCCATCCTGCGTGACTGGATGGGCTGCGATCAGTCCGACATGGAGCGGTCCGACGGCAACGGTAACCGCGGTGACCGGCAGCTGCCCCTCGACGACGTGGACATCATGGTGACGATCAACGACGTCCCCACGACGGTAAACGCCATCGCCGTGGTGATCCCCTGCATCCTGTCGCTGTGCATCCTGGTGCTGGTCTACACCATCTTTCAGTTCAAGAACAAAGGCGTGCAGCAGAACACCATCACACAGCAATACTACAAATACCCGGTTCAGGAGTGGGTATGACAGGCAACTCGCTCCGTAGAGGTCAGAGGTCGTGGATCGAACGGGGGTTCAAGCTGTCGTTATTTGTTAGCTATCTGATGTTGGCTGATGGCCAAAAACGCTAGCAGGGAACAAACCAGAAACAAACGCTGAAAGACGCTAACTGTGCTAGCTAGTTGTAGAAGACGAGCGCTGGAGAAACTCTGCAGGAGTAGATTTAGACTCAGAGTGTTTGTGAGTGTCTTATGACACATTTCAATGTTTAAGGACTCTTAAAAAAAAACACAAAAAAACCCTGAAAAACAGATTTTCTCTCATCGTCCGCGGCTGCTTTCACAAGTACGAAGAAATCTAAGGAGGGAAAGTGAACTTGGACTCTTTCTTCTGGACCTCCGACAACACAGCACTCAGTGGAAGTAAAACACCAAGAAGAGGCACGACCTCCGAGTTTGTTCTCACGATAACTTGTGAACTATTTCAGCTCTGAAATCTACAGAAAAAAAAAAAAAAAGAAAGTTTAAAAATCTCCAACTTGAAGATAAAACAGGTAGAAAGGCCATAAAGAGAAAACACGGATCTCTGGATCAACGACTTCACCGACGTTCCTTTATTTTGAGTTGTGTAGAAATGTAAAGCTGTCAGAGGACCTTTTCTCTCTCGTCTCACCGTTCAAAACAAAACACGCTCGTCACGTCGGCCGTCGGCATAAAACGCAAACGCATCCGTGGATTCACAGCGAGCGATGTGTTTCTGGGTTCGGGGGTTTTTGGGACGTAGAATCGCGAGTCGTCGGCGTAAAGTGACAGAATAGATTAACGACAGCCACCGCGGGCCGCCATCTTCAAACTTTGGACTTACTCCTTCAAAATAAAAGTAAAAATCGTTTACTTTTACTCGAATTTCTTGCTTCTAAAAAAAGAGGAATCTGGAGTTCGACGTGTTTCCTCGATGACCGTCGTTTAGAGACCGTTTTGAATCAGAAAAAACAAAATATTAAGTCGAGTATTTGCATTTTACTTGAACGTTGTTTATTTCCTGGCCTGTAGCAGTGGGACCAACCACAACAAAGTGCTGATATTTATTTTGCTTTGAATCACGTTTCATTCCTGCGACGTTTTTACCAGCTGCTGAATTTCTTGTAAGCAATAAATATTAAAAAAAAAAGAAAAATGAAATCAGACTTGAAAGTAGAAGTTTACAGAAAAGTGCTTTTCTTGTGTTGTAATTGTTGTAAAACTCTGAAATTATTTACTGTCATATCAACAAAAACACAAGTTTCACCCAGATTATACACCAATCAACATATTTTTCATGTCCTAAATGTTCATGGAGATATTTGAGGTCATTTATCTGAGTCGGGTAATCTGAGCGTCCTCGTGGCTCCGGGATGTTTTCATGAGGAGATACTGAACAGCTGCTGAGGAGGTGAAACCACAATCTGCTCCTCCGCCAGGAGCCGAGAGTCCGTTTCCCTCGTCGTGTTTTCTGTTGCTTCTCCTCAGCCGTATAGAAATGGAGTTTCTGGGACACTCAGTGACTGAACGGAGGAAACAGGAAGTAAAAGGGGCATCGCCGTGGAGACGGTGCGTATTAGTATGCCGGCCGCGGCGCGGCGACATCGACCGAGTTTAATGAGCCGCTTCTGTTCCCGGAGCTCTAATAGAGCCGCTCGGCCTCCACGTCCCTCGCTGTGATTCTCCACGTCCGTCTGGCCTCTCGTCCAATCGCGTGTTCGGGATCGACGTCCGTCTATCGAGCGGCCGACGTCCGTCTATCGAGCGGCCGACGTCCGTCTATCGAGCGGCCGACGTCCGTCTATCGAGCGGCCGACGTCCGTCTATCGAGCGGCCGACGTCCGTCTATCGAGCGGCCGACGTCCGTCTATCGAGCGGCCGACGTCCGTCTATCGAGCGGCCGACGTCCGTCTATCGAGCGGCCGACGTCCGTCTATCGAGCGGCCGACGTCCGTCGCTGTGATTTACTGAGTGGTTTTGTTGTTGGAACGTCCGATCGGTGCCGACGTTTCTCTCCGGCTCTGAACCGTCAGCGTTTCAATCCTCGAAGGCTTTTAAATGTCTCTCTGTTCAACGGGAACACGCGATGCGTTCAGGGACCGATCTTCGTTGCGGGATTGATTTAGAGCTCGTTTTATATTTCCGAGAGACGACATGCGGAGGTTTTATATCATCTCGTGGTCTTCGAGATGTCAGCGAGGAGGATTTGTATTTGATTCAGATTTGTTGGGACAGATTGAAGGTTTTGTGGTCGACTCATTTTCATCTCAGAGCGTCAAATACTGACGACTCGTCGATTCCTGCACCAAAACCACCAGCTGAGGTTTCTGAGAGAAGCGGTTTGGCTTTAAAATAAGAACGTTACTTACGTTGGTTCATCGTGATTTGAATTATGTGCGAGTCTGGACCCCATCTTTCTGCTCCGTCACCTGACTTCCTGTTTCTGCTCCGTCACCTGACTTCCTGTTTCTGCTCCGTCACCTGACTTCCTGTTTCTGCTCCGTCATCTGACTTCCTGTTTCAGATTTGGTAATAACGACGCCGACACCTCATGCGTCTCCGTGGCTTCGACCAAACAGCAGTTTTATCCGACGGTCCGGGAACGAGAACAAAACGAGAACGAAACGAAACGAAACGAGAACGAAACGAACGAAACGAGAACGAAACGAGAACGAAACGAAAACGAAACGAGAACGAAACGAGAACGAGCCGTTTCGGTGAATACGAGCGAGTTTTCCCGACTGGATGTCGTTCGAATGTTTTTTTGCGAAGAGGCTCTGAGAGATTTGATTGGCGGTCACGTGAGACTCTGAAGCAGCTTCGTTTATTATTTATGAAGCGTGCATGCGGCTCATTTCATGAACTTCCCGACGTGACTCACGGCGGTTCAGTCGGAGGCCGCCGAGCTTCCCGGAGCGTTTCTGGAGTCTCCGACTGAGTCAGCGTTGATCCTCCCGGGGAACGTTCAGAGGGTTCTTCTGGAAACCATCTCTGTGTGTGTTGTTCCTGAGCCCCCCCCCCCCCCCCCCCCCCCCGTTCTCCGTCCTGCAGTAATTGAACGTGTTCTCGTCGCTGTCGGCAGCATTCAGGAGGAATCGATGGCGTTCGATATCCCGCGGTGATGTTTTGCCTCGTCGGCGGTGGGAAGAGAAATAAACGCATATTTGAAGAACGAAGAACAAGACGCTGAACTTCAGGCCTCCGAAGGAAATCACGTCCTCCTCTTTCTCTTTGTGTTTTAGATTCAACTTCAATTTAAAGGGAGTTTTTCAAGGTCACGTCCATCGTTTATGAATTAATCTGCTGCTCATTTATTTAGAAAATAAATCAGAGGATCGCGATATTTTCAAACCCGTCGTTTAAGGCAAAAGAAGTTGCAGAAAACGGTCGAAGGATTAATTTCCGGCTCATTATTTACAGTATTGAGTTTTTAATTTGAAGCTCGATACGGAAAATCGAGTCCGAAATGTTTGAGATATTTATTTCACAATGGAGTTAAATCACTTTGTCATCAAGCCGTTTGTTGCTGATTCACTTTAAGCTGCTTAATAATTGATCCGAGTTACAGAAACTCTGCAGATGTTGACGGGAAATTGGAATTTGCTTGTTTGTCCTTTATTTAGTTTTTGTGTTTGGAAAAACCCATTGTGAGCAACGCTGGAGGTTTTCGGGTCGCGGTGTGACGCCGGCAGGTTTAAGGTTTGGAAATAGAAAAAACAGACGATGGGAGGACAGAAGTTTCCAGTCGGCTTCAACACATCCACATGTACGAATAAGAAGAAGAATAAGAATAAGAAGAATAATAATAAGAATAAGAATAATAAGAATAAGAATAATAAGAATAAGAATCTCCTCCCTCATTGTTCTCGGTGCTCATTTAACAATCAGTTCTTACTAATGTCAGCGTTGCGTTCAGGTACCTGCTGCAGGTGTTCCAGGTGTTCCAGGTAGATTCCACCTCCCTTCACCTCCCCACCATGTTGGCAGGTCGCTGCCCTGATGCCCTTCAGGATTAAGTGCCTTGCTCCAGGGCACCTCAGCAGCAGCCGGATGTTCACGTTCAGAGAATCTTCTCGTGCTGATTGGTCGCTTGATTTGTTGGTTTGTTTGGCTTCTTTCAGGCTGATGTTGTTTTGATGGCGAAGTCTTCGTCATCAAACTGATTTAAAGGCAGTTTAACGAGAGCACATCAGATGACATCCACGTACGGAAGCTAAGCTAGGCTAGTTAGCGCTCAGCTCGTTAGCTTTCAAAAGGATTCGTTTTATTACTTTTCTTTCTGCAGTATAATTTAAGATTTCGCCTTCATCTTACTTTATGAGGTTTAACAAACTGTGATGAGCCTCAAAATGTATTTTTAAATTGTATTAAACAGGGAAAAGTTGGTAAATTAGATTTAGCTAAATCCAACTCACTAGCTAATCTTAACTAGCTGGAATCTCTCCGTTAGACTTTTACCTGCTTTGATTTTCTAAATATATTCCAGATATTTTTGGTGTAAAACCTTTAAAAAGACGTCTTATTCTGGTCTTAATTACTTTTTGACCATTTTTAATCAGATCATTTTGTTGGCGGCTTCGTATCGACTCGTATTTTGTGTCGAAAGTGTGAAACCTTCCTCGTTCTGACATCATCATCATCATCATCATCATCATCAGGGTTCGTCAGAAAGATCAAAAGGTTTTTATCAGTTAAGCAGCGAGTTGATCGTGTCGAAGCACCGAAGAGACGCCGACTTGTTCGATTTTAAAACACTTTCACGTCGTGTTTTATCTGAAAATAGAAATCGGAACAGACGAGTTTAAATCCCGTTTGGTCTCTTTAACTCTCCGGAAGAAAAGTCTGAATCTGTTTATATTTACTGAGATTTACAGCAGAAGAGCAGTTTACAGAGTTTCAGCCGATGTCTGTTTGTAGAAAAAGAACGAAAGGCGACTTGAAGAAAACATACTGTGGAGATTGCATTGTTCATTTTACACATAAGAACACACAAAGACAAAATATATGTACGTGAGATTTTTACAGTTCGTGCTGTTCGCAGCTCTTCACTTTAAAAAAAGGTCTTTCTCCGGTTCTGTTCTCGTCTCGGAGGGAAAAAAGGGTCCTCTGGAAAATTTGCCTCTTTTTCTTGGATATGGTGAGCAGACGTGGAACAAACTGGCGCCGAGCCGAACTTCGTTCACGCCGCCGTCGTTGGATTTGTCTCGTCACGTTCCTCCTCTTCATCACTTTAACTGTGCGTCCGTCACGGGAGGAACTCGAGGAACTCGAGGAACCGGAAGACGAGTTCCCATCAACCTCAGAAAAAATATATTACAAAAAAGAAATGAGTCCAGTTTGCTGGCGTTTGGAAGAGAGCTCGGCGTCACTCAGTCCGGTCTGATGATGTTCTGGTGGCTTCGGACAACAGTGAGTTGCCTTCAAAGGTTGACTTGGTTATCGGACATCGCCACTCCCAAACAGGAGCTGGAGCTTCATACGTAACAAACATCTCCAGGAGGCAGGAACACTATTTTACAGGCCTCTTAGTTTCCTGATAATTTCAGTTTTCAGATTATGTTTATTAAATTAATTTAAAAAGAATTATGTGAAAGATAAAACAAAAAGCAAAAAAGAGAAGTTTAACTTTTGTTAAATTTGATTTAAAAGTCATCAGAGGATCTTTCACATGAATTACATGTATGAAACTGTTTCACCAATTTTAGGTGACATTTAAAAACACAAAAAAAAGTAAATGAATATATATATATATATAGTGAGTTAATCCGGCCCTGAGCAACAAATTATAAAAGAACATTTATTTTGGTTTAAATCGTGTTTCCCGTCTATAAAACATTTGCTGTTCTTTTCTCTGGAAATCAATAAATGAGCTGATGAGGAGACGGACGACGACATCAGAAACATCCTGAAACAGGAAGTTGTCAACAGTCCAGCATACGAAATGTTATTATTTGAAAATGAATCAAATTACTTTTATTAAAACTTCTATTCTTTCTATTTATATTGTGCTGACATGATGCATTTTTCATTTTCATCTTGACTCAAAAGTCTGAATAAAAAAACAAAGAATTGTGGGCCTGTAAAATAAAAGACCTGCCGTTAACGTTTCAGGAGCTGCTTCCTCCTCCATGAATGTCATCAACGTGAAAAGTAACTTCTTTCATAAAAGTCTTGAAATTTCACCTGTTTCACGTTTAAGAGTCTCTAAACTCGTTTTTACCTCCACAAACAGTTTCGTAACGAAACAACAAACTTTCCAAGACTCGAGTTTGGGGAATGGCTTCAAAAGTTTGGGGAGTGGCTTCAAAAGTTTGGGGAGTGGCTTCAAAAGTTTGGGGAGTGGCTTCAAAAGTTTGGGGAGTGGCTTCAAAAGTTTGGGGAGTGGCCTGACGTGGCTGAGTCTTCCTTTAACTTGCCTGTTGTTGCCTTTAGTTTCTAACGTTCTCTTTTCTTAAAAAAAAAAATATGTAGGAGAATAAAAACATATCAAATGTAGTCTGACAGACTTTTTGAAGATATACTGAAGTTCTTTGGATTTTATCACAGCTACAACTACGACTTCTTGTAGGGAGATTTTATCAGAAATAGCTTTAAGAGAGATTTGATTCTGTCAGTTTTTACTTGTAAAGAAAAATAAATTTTCTGTAAATACCGTATGATTATTATTTTTTCTTTGTTTGGTTTTGGGTTTTTTGACTAAATGGGTTGATTATAAAATCAAAATGAAAAAAATCTGCTCACTTCTTTACATGCAGAATGAAGCACCGTCTTGTTTTTATCATGCCGGAGATCCGCTCATGTAAATAGAACAAACCAACAAAAGCTTTGGAACAGTTTTCTATTTTCATTTCTCTTATTTAAGATAATCATCTTTTTGCACATAACGTTCGACCATTTTTATGACGATGCTTACGTCGGATAGGCATGTTTACGTTAATTACTTGAGACGATTTATCAATAATGAAGTTTTATTTCTAAGGAGACAAAGTTTTATTATTTAAAATGACTGGAAACAGATCTCTTTTTTTTATTATTCTATGTTTGGTTTGGTTTTACTGTCCCACACCAATTATATACCAATAACACCAACATGTTCTGTTAACGATGAAATGTCAATAAAAGTGAAAACTTCATTGTCTGAGATGTTCGTGGATTATTTGTTTTCCTCTTCATCATGCGGACGCCGGCCAGATTCACTTCGGTCGGTGGGAAGTTCAGTATTTTAAATTAAAGCTGATGTGAGCAAGCTATCGTTTATTAAAAGAACGTTTTTCTGCTAGCTGCTCGTTTTTCTTTCTCGCGCTGCATAAAGGGTGTTTTCATCAAACCTTGGATGTTTTTCTGTTGAACTTTCTGCTGTTTTATTACTTTTTAATCTCGGTGTTGAACATCTGAAAACCTCCTGCACAAAAAAGGGATTTTTAAAAAAAAAATATATATTTTTTTTCCCATTCCAGGATTTCACTGAATTTTTTTTTGATCCGAGTTGTTTGATTTTTATAAAAAGGTTTTCTCAAAAACCACAAACTTTTTTTTGCTGTAAAATTTGGTTAAAAAGATTTGTGCTTTTTTTTCTGTAATTATTGTGACTGCAAGATGGTGATTTCCTGGAAGGAAGTGATTGTTCTTCCTGCTAAAAAACAAACTTTGCAGCAGTTGATGTGTTCGCGTGCTTTTTTAGCATCGTGTGTAAAATAAGTGTAAATTGCTGAAACTGATCTCTATCTGTAGTTGTGGGTGGATTTCTGCAGGTTTGAGAGCGTCTGCAGCATCCTGAGCTGCATGAATCCACCAGATGTGCATCATAAATCTGCCTCGTGGTGATTTGCTGAACGGCTCCTTCAGGGGTGGAAAGTTCCTCCTCTGCTGATGTGCAAGATGTTCAGCCAGCTGCTCGGTGACGTCGAATACCGTCAGACACACCGAACATTCAAACCCTCTTTAACCTTCAGTCCGTCCGACCTTCATCAGAGATCTTAATGTTTCACAGGAGCTTTTAATGAGAAATTAGTATTATTAGTCTTTTCAAGTCAAATCTCTAAACTTTAAACCCACGAAACACGAAGAGAAACACGTCTTTCCTTTCATTTGGACTTTATTGGCAGAAGAAGGAACACAAACATCTTCACCTTCAGGAATCTGGAGCCTTCGACCCACAACTCACTTCTTAGTCTGAGTTCTGACTTCAGTCCAGTTCAGAGACCAGTTCAGTACCAGTTGGTGCACGAGATCATGAAACGCATGTCATCCACCTTCCTGTTTCCCATCATGCACTGGGGCAGCTCTGCGGCTGCTGCTGTGGGAGAAAGGTACGTTTCTGACGTGCATTTTCAGATCAGTGACTGATAAAGTCAAAGATGAATCAAGTCGTGATTTGGTGTTGAATCAAATAAAAGTGAATTTCTTTAGGTTTAAACTGAATGAGACGTCCAGTATACTCGTTTACTGGACGTTAACGTGAGCGTCTACCTTCAGCCGTCCAGACGTCGGTGTGGTCCGACTCCTGATGCGTTTCGGTTTCCTCTCGTCTCTCGGCCTCCTCGGCGCTCTGACTTCCTCCCATCATCCGTCATCGACAGGAAGTCTCACCTGGAAACAACACAGGTACACACCAACACATCCGTCATCTGTCGGCGTCTTCAGAAGGTCATTGAAGGTCGTTGTTGCTCTTATAATACAGATTTATTCATTTGATTTCATTGAATCTATAACTGATACGTTAAAGAGCGCGTTTCTGTGTGTTTTTGCGTCACATGGTTTTAAACTAAATCTATTTGCGTTGATTAAAGATAATTTAATCAGGTGACATTTTAATGTTATAATCTGAATCGGAGCTGCTGGACTCTTATTTGTCGGGACACGCAGACAAATAAACCCTCCTGGTCGTGTAATTTCCCAGCATGCATTACAGAGCGCCAGGAAGCTTTCACATCTCGCAGCGATCGTGTTTAGATGATCTCATCAGCTGCGTCCGCCCGACTGATTGTGTTGCGTTTGATTGGATCGGCGTCCCGGACGGATTACAGATGTCTGAGCTGATAATCAGGAGAAGCCGAGATGCCGCCGGTCCTCTTCGTCTCTAACGAAGTCTCCTCGTCTTTGTCCAGCCGCCGTCTCATTTCACCTCCTCACGTCAACGTCTTCATTCATTTTCAAATGGACCTCCAGAAAACTAAGAAGAAGGAGTGACTTTAGCTAACAACACTGAGATAACTGATGGACACATTTTATTCACTTTGGATTTGATGAGAGAAGTTGAATGGGAGTCTATGGAGCCGGAGGCTTTTTGGAGCCGACCTCTAGTGGCACTCGCTGGTATTGCAGCTGAAGACACTTCTGGATCGGAACCATTTTACAGACCTGAAGCTACGAACTCTTTTATAAACAGTTTGTGTTCTCGGTTTAGACGTTGGAAGACAACGTCGCCACCATCAGGTCAAAAAGGAAAAAACATTAAAACTACAATCATCTAATTGATTAATTGATTTATTGTTACAATTTCTACTGCTGAATATTTTCACGCCCCCGACTGATTTACTGAATCTACAAACGAGGCTGCTGGAGGGAAAGAAAGGGATGAACCTCCTGGCAGCAGATGTGACGGCGGCCGGCCGAAGTGCGAAGCAGTGAATTGTGATCATTTTCACGTTAAAAGTAGATTATGAGCTCGAGCTCTGGTCCCGACCCAAATATAACATCAGAGGGAAGTTCTGCTGGACGAGCATCAAAACACGACCACAGCTGAGAGCAGCGAGGACGCAGACGAGATGAAATAAGAAACAGTTGGAGGGATTTTATGGATAAAACAGTGAAAATGCTGCTGCATGTTGAGTTTTTAGAGAATCTGAAGGTTGAACTCTTTTTTCTTTGGTTTCTAAAGATTCTCAATTTATTTCAGATTGTTTTGAGAACTTCGCCTGTTTCTGCATCTTCATTACATTTTCGTCTTTAATCTTTTGTTTCATCTTTGCTAAAGAAACGGTGTCTACCGTCACCTCACCAGCGCCCCCTACAGGCAGCGGTGAAAGGTTTCGTACATCACTGCAGGTAGTTTTAATTCACTGACTGTTGGTGACGTTTACCAACAGCTCAGTGTCATATTAACATTTATAACCTGACAAATAGTCAAACTAAATGAAGGCTTGCATGGATGATGAATCAGAAAAACGTAGTTTCTGATTAGTTCAGAGGATGAAGTCACCGGAGGATTCACGCTGATGAATTTAAGACCTGAAAGACGAACAAAGTGTCTCATTGAAGGAGGTTTTTCTCAAATCTGGCCACCTGAACGTTGTCCTTATTTATGACTTATAACTAATCGATACATGATTTGATGAATCCTTTAATTTCAGAGTATTGACCCGGTTCTGAATGTGAGACAGCAGATGCACATGTTCCATTCATGAAGCCTCGCCTCCCTCCAGCTGTCTGAGCAGCAGATCCCAGACACACTAAATATAGACCTTCCTCACATATTGTTTTGTTTTGACTCCTCCTCTTCATCGCTGCGCTCTTCACTTAAAAAAACAACAACAACACAATTCTGCTCATCCAGTCACAAAACCTCCGACGAGCGATGATCACCTTTTATTGGTGGACGGATGCTACGTCAGGTTGGTAGTTCGATTCCTGCTGAGCACAACTCAACATACAGCTGGCTGCAGGACTTCAACCACAAACACACACAAGAAAACAAAGACGCAAAACAACAACAAAACAACAACAAAGACAGGAAGATGTGAGAAAGTCAGTGTTTCTCTCCTCCAGCAGAGAAACACTTTGACATGAACTCGTTCACCCACCAGGAAATAATTAAGATAAATAATGTCCCAGCAGCACATTAATTAATGTTGATCTGCGTTTCTGATTCGACTCCAGCGACAGCGAGTTCCTCCTCATGAACAAAATATAATACAAACAAATCATACAGAAATGATGTTTTCAGCCTCTTAAAGATGAATATTTTAGACTTTTATTTGTCAATATGCTGAATATTGTTGAATGTTGAGACAAAAGGTTCCTGTTCACACAGACATGTGAAAAGCATTTCAAGATTATAATCTGCTTTTTTTATTTTTGGTTTTACATTTTACTGACAAAAAAATGACCGATTAATCCTAAATGACAAATATAAAGTCTTTTATACGTATATATATATATATTTTTTTAGATAAATCTTCTCCAAACACATCTTTTATCTATTTTAATCTCATTAAAGATGATTACGCCGTTATAATGTTGTCAGGTGTGTTCAGAGCTTCTTATGATCTGTGACATGTTGACTGACATGTTGACTGACATGTTGACAGCACTCAGAGCTCCGCCTACACACACACACACACACACACACACACACACACACACACACACACACACAGGAGCGGAGCTGTGAGCCGCTGTGGGAACACAAATTAATGTTATCCCACCTAATCGACCCCCTCGCAGCCCGCGAGACTCGTCCGTGTCCCGTCGCCGCCGGTTCCCATTAGTTTGCGGTGTTTCCAGGCAGTTTCCCGAGCGACGCGTCGGCGGAGCGGAGCGCTGCAGAGATCCTGCCGGCGGACAGGAGGGATCACTCCGCGTGAAATGAGCAGACGGAGCACATCGCGATTCCCTGAATTTGGATGACTGCTTTGTTCAAATGGAGCACGTGGTTACAACACGGGAAGTCGTGTGAACCACATGCTTTGGCCTTCAAGTGGTTGAGTCGTAAAAATTACCGTTGCTAGGCAACAACAACACGGACGGCGTCTAGAAGCCACCGAGGCTAACGGCGGGGTAACGTAATGCAGGAAATACAAAGACACAGAAGGAAAAGATCAACATGTTCCTCAGACGCAGGCTGTTATCTAAGGCACAAAGACAAACTGTGCGTGACTAAAATTACAATATATTAGCTGAACATCCAACCAAACATGAACTTCCATGACCTCTGACCTTTCCGTAAACATCAGTAAACAACGTCACAACGTGAACTCCAGGCTGATAGAAAATCTTTAGCGCCGACGTCGTGAACACCAGCAGAGGGCGCCGTTCATACGGACTCTTCTCGTGTTCAGTGAATACCACAACACTTGAACGCAGCATGTGATCACCTGTACCAGCCTGAAACGTGAAGCCTATTATAAGTGTCTAGAGGTGCAATAACACTGAAACAATTTGATTATTCACAATATAAAAGACAAAAATCTACACTTGTGAAACATCATGTTGCTCTAAAATGTTCTAATTTAAGTTCACTGGGAGGATTTCTGCAGGAAAAGCAGATGTTGAACGTGAAGTGCACAAAAATAAAGGTAGGAGTGATACCTCTCGCTTTTCTAGGCTGCTCTCTGTCTGCTCCTCCCCTGCTCTCCTCCCCCTCCCCAACCTGCTGCAGCGACGTCACACAGGTGGCGAGCTAATGGAAGTGTCAACAAACAAGACGTCACGGCAGGAGGCCGCCGTGATTGGCCGAGAGCTGCGACCCCGGTGCGACACGAGGACAGAGGAGGAGGACGGTGGTTGCTATGCAGGTCGTTGAGGAGGGAAGAAGGAAAAAAAAGTGGTTTCCTTTTTCAGGGCTCGTGCACGCGGACGTGCACGCGCACACGCACACACTGAGCATTTGAGGTAAAATCATGAGTGGATGTGAGGCAGCACAAACATTAATGATGGAGGAAAAAACAAGAACAATTACATCAAATAATCAATCAATCAATTTACAGTAGAACTGATCAAAAGTTTTTGACATAAAAAATCATTACTATGCTGGAAAATGCAGGAATAAAAAAATAAAAATAAAAATAAAAAATTAAGGCAATAAAAGAGAATTAAAACGTTAAAAAAAGAAGTATTAATCCAATAATCAAGGTTTTATAAGTGAAATTAAATAATACGATATTTACATTTAAGCAGCTCAGGGTTTTTTTTGTAAATCTTTTCTTATGCCAAACATTTTCATTGCATTATTATTGATTTTTTTTTTATAACCTTAAGGGCTATTAGATCAGTAATACATTTATTCAATTTTTAAATAACTTTAAACATGAGTTTCCCTTTGATATACTTTGATTTAAGAAGAAACTTTGCATGAATGAGAAAAACCAAATCTGTACTGTAAAAATACTACAAAATAAAAAGTATCAATACAGAAATAATATGAGCTCGAATATACTTGAAGTACCACCAGTGAATGATGAGACACAAACATCGGTTTTTTGTATTTTTAAAAACAATTTATTGAAATTTAACCAGTTACATAGAACAAAGAGGGGGGTCATAAAATTGCACACAATGCAAATGTTTGTATTTATTTTTTTATTTTGGAGTGATGGATTTAATTCATGTTTAGTTTGAAGTCATTTATCAAATTTTTCATGTTTAAATTATGAAAATAACATTCAAAAATTATAAACGATGGTAAATCTCCAGAAATAAAAGCCCAAAGTTTCTACCGACAGAAATTCTTCACATTTTGGGGTAAAAAACATGAATTAAACGTTCAATGTTGTTTTGCGTGACGTAGTGTACGTGCTACGTCACCACGTCAAGCCTGAAGCGGAAGGACAACACGTGGGTTGTAAAGGACTCACCGCGCTGCTCGTCGAGGCCACAAATCTTCTTCAGGTAATCCAGCTTCTCACGGACCGTTTGGACTTTAACGAGATGTCCGTCTTCGACTTTACAGCCGAAAGTTTTCCGTTGATTTAAAAACGCGTCATTGTTCGTGTTTTTTACGGAAACAGGCGGAACAGAAGCTTCCGGAGACTCCGGAGAGTCTCAGAGAGTCTAAGAGAGTCTCAGTTAGTGTCTAAGAGAGTCTCAGAGAGTCTCAGAGAGTCTAAGAGAGTCTCAGAGAGTCTCAGAGAGTCTAAGAGAGTCTAAGAGAGTCTAAGAGAGTCTCAGAGAGTCTCAGTTAGAGTCTCAGAGAGTCTAAGAGAGTCTAAGAGAGTCTCAGAGAGTCTCAGAGAGTCTAAGAGAGTCTAAGAGAGTCTCAGAGAGTCTCAGAGAGTCTCAGTTAGAGTCTCAGTTAGAGTCTCAGAGAGTCTCAGTTAGAGTCTCAGTCTACCTGAGAGCTCCTCAGCTGGTTAGTTTGGTCTCAGTCGGTCTGAACTCGTTTGTAAAATGACCTCCGTGTTTCTCTGAAGCTGTTCCCGGACCAGGACCTCCTCCCTCCGCCGTCATGGCCGTCAGAGCCTCCTTCGAGAAGAACAACGAGATCGGCTGCTTCGCTAAACTGACCAACACCTACTGCCTCGTGGCGATCGGCGGCTCCGAGAACTTCTACAGGTGAGCGGGCACGTGTCACGTGGAAGGGAGTTCAGCATGCGCGAGCTTAGTCTGTTGTTTGGGGGGGGGGGCAGAGTTAGCATCCAGTTAGCATCCAGTTGCTAGCAGGAGCTGCTGGAGTCCGTCCGGATGGATGACGTCATCAGAGTGTATGACGTGTGACTGAGATGAGTGTGGTCAGAGGGACACCTGTCTCCTGGTGTCCACCTGTGGATGGTTTCAGAGCAGGAGATGAGGACATCTGTCTGTCAACAAACATCTGTGATGTCCGTCTCTACTGTCGTGCACCTGAACTCACCATGAACTCCATGTTTTACTTTGTGGGAAATTTCAGAAATAAAACAGCTTCTTAAATATTTCATGATGTCAGACAACGTTGTGACAAGTCGGCCATCTTTTCCAGCCTCTGTAAACTGTGTGTGTGTGTGTGTGTGTGTGTGTGTGTGTGTGTGTGTGTGTGTCTCTCTCTCTGTGTGTGTGTGTGTGTGTGTGTGTGTGTGTGTGTGTGTGTGTGTGTGTGTGTGTGTGTGTGTGTGTCTCTCTCTGTGTGTGTGTGTGTGTGTGTGTGTGTGTGTGTGTGTGTGTGTGTGTGTGTGTGTGTGTGTGTGTGTGTGTGTGTGTCTCTCTGTGTGTGTGTGTGTGTGCAGCGTGTTCGAGGGCGAGCTGTCAGAAACCATCCCGGTGGTCCACGCCTCCATCGCAGGCTGCCGCATCATCGGGAGGATGTGCGTCGGTCAGTGAAGCTCCGCCTCCTTTCCTTCCTTCATCACCGTCTCACCCGGTGTTTGAACTAACCGCCGTCTCGCCCGGTGTTTGAACTAACCGTCTCGCCCGGTGTTTGAACTAACCGCCGTCTCGCCCGGTGTTTGAACTAACCGTCTCACCCGGTGTTTGAACTAACCGTCTCACCCGGTGTTTGAACTAACCGTCTCACCCGGTGTTTGAACTAACCGCCGTCTCGCCCGGTGTTTGAACTAACCGTCTCACCCGGTGTTTGAACTAACCGTCTCACCCGGTGTTTGAACTAACCGCCGTCTCACCCGGTGTTTGAACTAACCGCCGTCTCGCCCGGTGTTTGACCCGCCGTCTCACCCGGTGTTTGAACTAACCGTCTCACCCGGTGTTTGAACTAACCGTCTCACCCGGTGTTTGAACGGTGTTTAAACCGCCGTCTCACCCGGTGTTTGAACGGTGTTTAACCGGTGTTTGCCGTCTCGCCCGGTGTTTGAACTAACCGTCTCACCCGGTGTTTGAACTAAACCCCGTCACCCGGTGTTTGAACACCCGGTGTTTGAACTAACCGCCGTCTCACCCGGTGTTTGAACTAACCGTCTCACCCGGTGTTTGAACTAACCGCCGTCTCACCCGGTGTTTGAACTAACCGTCTCGCCCGGTGTTTGAACTAACCGTCTCGCCCGGTGTCTCGCCCGGTGTTTGAACTAACCGCCGTCTCACCCGGTGTTTGAACTAACCCGGTGTTTGAACTAACCGTCTCACCCGGTGTTTGAACTAACCGCCGTCTCACCCGGTGTTTGAACTAACCGTCTCACCCGGTGTTTGAACTAACCGCCGTCTCGCCCGGTGTTTGAACTAACCGCCGTCTCGCCCGGTGTTTGAACTAACCGTCTCACCCGGTGTTTGAACTAACCGTCTCGCCCGGTGTTTGAACTAACCGCCGTCTCGCCCGTGAGCAGGTAACCGTCACGGCCTGCTGTTGCCTAGCAACACGACGGACCAGGAGCTGCAGCACATCAGGAACTGTCTGCCGGACGCCGTCCGGATCCAGAGAGTCGAGGAGCGTCTGTCGGCGCTCGGCAACGTCATCGCCTGCAACGACTACGTGGCGCTGGTCCACCCCGACCTCGACCGGGTGAGACCCCACACCTCCTCCTCTTCCTCCTCTTCCTCTCCGATCACTCCCCTTGACCTCCGACCTCTGCCCTCCAGGAGACGGAGGAGGTGCTCGCCGACACGCTGAAGGTGGAGGTTTTCCGGCAGACGATCGCCGAGCAGGTCCTCGTCGGCTCGTACTGCGCCTTCAGTAACCAGGGCGGCCTGATGCACCCGAAGACGTCCATCGAGGACCAGGACGAGCTGTCCTCTCTGCTGCAGGTCCCCCTGGTGGTCAGTGAACGCAGCGCCGTGTTCGTACGCTGGAGACGCGGCTCTCGACTCTGTTTTGTGACCTCACTTCCTGTTTTCAGGCCGGCACGGTGAACCGAGGCAGCGAGGTCATCGCGGCGGGGATGGTGGTCAACGACTGGTGCGCGTTCTGCGGGCTGGACACGACCAGCACCGAGCTGTCCGTCATCGAGAGCGTGTTCAGACTCAGCGACACGTCGCAGCCGTCCGCCATCGCCACCAGCATGAGGGACTCTCTGATTGACAGGTAACACACACACACACACACACACACACACACACACACGCACATTAAAACACACACACACACACACACACACACACACACACACACACACACACACACACACACACACGCACATTAAAACACACACACACACACACACACATTAAAACACACACACACACACACACATTAAAACACACACACACACACACACACACACACACGCACGCACATTAAAACACACACACACACACACACACACACGCACATTAAAACACACACACACACACACGCACATTAAACACACACACACACACACACACACACACACACACACACGCACACACACACACACATTAAAACACACACACACGCACGCACATTAAAACACACACACACACACACACACACACACGCACGCACATTAAAACACACACACACACACACACACGCACATTACAAACACACACACACACACACACACACACACACACGCACGCACACACACACACATTAAAACACACACACACGCACGCACATTAAAACACACACACACACACACACACACACACACACGCACATTAAAACACACACACACACACACACGCACATTAAAACACACACACACACACACACACACACACACGCACGCACATTAAAACACACACACACACACACACGCACATTAAACACACACACACACACACACACACACATTAAAACACACACACACACACACACACACGCACACACACACACATTAAAACACACACACACGCACGCACATTAAAACACACACACACACACACACACACGCACGCACATTAAAACACACACACACACACACACACACACACACGCACGCACATTAAAACACACACACACACGCACATTAAAACACACGCACATTAAAACACACACACACACACACACACACACGCACGCACATTAAAACACACACACACACACACACGCACATTAAAACACACACACACACACACACACACACACACACGCACACACGCACACACACACACACATTAAAACACACACACACACACACAACACACACACACACACACACACACACACACACACACACACATTAAAACACACACACACACACACATTAAAACACACACACACACACACACACACATTAAAACACACACACACACACACACAGGCTGCTGCGTTAAATGTGTTCGTGGGTAAAATAAAATAAAACAACCTTTTGTTTTAAACCTGTAAATGATTTCCGATGCTGCGCTTTTATTTTGAAAGACGCACATTTCCCACAATGCAACAGGCCTGTTTCACGAAAAGTTTTACATGTAAAAATAATGTCGTCGTTCTGAGAATCAAAAAGTCTTCAAAGTTTTCATCTCATTTTGTTTTTCGTTACTCGAGTCGAACGTTTGTTTCAGGTTTTAAAAACGTACATTTGATGTTGAACTTTTATTTTGTACTTGACAGTAAAAAGTCGTTTTTCTCTGACTGTTTTGTTAAATGTTGTCGCATCTCTTCTTTCTCCCACCAGCATGGCGTAGAAACCTTCCTCCTCCTCCTCCCGTCGAGGAGCTCTGCTGCACGAAGCCAACGACCCGCCGGACCTTCGCTCATCTTCTCGCCTGCAGCCGAGTCTCCGGTTTTATTTTTCCACATTTCCGAACGCCTGTTTTCAGGTCGGAGTGACGCCTCCCGTCAGCTGTGATGAAGATTTATGAGCAATTCAAGTTTAAACAGGTTTGTTTGTGTGTTAAGATCGAAGCTCCGCCTCCATCCTTCATATCAACACTTTCTGAATTTAAAGTGAGCGTGTGATTGGTCGCCAGGAAGCTTTGTTTTTTTTATTTATCCGATAACCAATCAGATGGAGGATGGACAGGAAGTAGAAGACGGTTTCTGTGTTGTTTGTGTCGATGCAGATGGCGAGTTCTCCTCCGACGGCGTGAAGGGAGACAAACTGGACTTTTGTTGGGTTCTTGAACGTCTCATCTGTCTTGTAAAATAAAACCAATCGGCTTCTTTTTATCCGCTTGATGCTCCTTCGGTTTCTTCTTCTTAGATTAACGTGAATTCATCAGACGTACGACAGCTTTAAAGATGTCGTAACTTTTTCTTACTCGACGACCAGAACTGTCATCTGGGTTTCTGTACGTTCCCCTTTAACATCGTTTTAATGCCACACAGACTTTGATTTGAAACCTGTTTCACAATCAAACTAATTAATTAAATTAAACTAAGATATTAATAAAAACCAGCCGCGTTTTCACTGCAACAATTTAATGTTTTCCATGTCGGTCGTATCGATTTGAGCCGCGACAGTTATTCAATTAATCCATCAACTTTTCTCAAATGAGACTGTTATCTAACACTTCATTGACCAACCAATCATTTCTATTAACATCAATAATTAATCATAAAAAATGATCATAAACGTGGACAAACAGGAAAACGTCTTATTGCATATTTGAATTTGATATAAAATCAAGAATCTTTCAGCCAGTTTTTGCTCTTAATTTCACACAAACATTTTAAACTTTGTTTACAGGAGACTGAAAAACATGTTTAGATGTTTATACATTAAGACTTTAATATCTTTTAAGGACTTTTTCAACCTGAAGTCAGTTCTTTTTAACTTAAAAACCTGCAGATAAACTGACCTGAAACCTTCATCCTGCTGGTCTTTACTGCCACCTGCTGGTCAATGTGAGTCAATTCAACAACCAGGAAACATCAACATAAAGTGAAGTCATGAAAAGACCAAATATTTTAAAGGCAACTTTTTTTTCCTTTTATTTATTGGCAAATGCTTTGAATTAGGTCGTAGCAATGCGTCTATGTACATCCCTCCAAACAGCCTAAAGAAAACACACTTGGTAGTACAGCTCGATTATATGATCGTTTATACGCACACACTTTATTTTTGTTGTTGTTTGTTTTGTTTCAAACACACTTATTTTCAGTTTTTTGGTTTTTGGGGAAAACAGCTAAAAAGATTTCTAAATGAAAACAAGAGCATTAATATCATCATAAAATCATTATACATTTATATTAAAAAAAAAAGTCGGAACATGCAGGTCTGTAGCATCACAACCTGGGGGGGGGGGGGGGGCTTACAAAAACAACGTCATCGTATACACATACAGAAATCCCTAAAAATAACTACGCCGACTCCGTTTATATATCCGTATTAGTTTGTGTGCAAAAGAAGCTCATTCATTTCCTACATTAAATAAATTTTTTATTGATGCTACCGTAAATGTTCGTACAAGCTCTGCGACGCGAGGCGAGAGGAGGCGGCCAATCACAGACGAGACGTACGATGGTGGTTTAATATAACGGATCGTTTCACTGCGAAAGAAAAAAAACATGTAAGGAAATCAAAAACATACCCGTCCTGTAAATGTCTGTGACTCCGCCTCCTCCTGCACTACCGCTCCCAACCAGCAGGGGTCAGAAGCCAACGAAGCGAAATCCCTCCTCGCGTCTTCCTTTCAAACACGACAGCCTAAAATCTACGAGCTCGGCCTTTAAATCTGCGTCACCTGATTGGTTGACTTTACACGTGTGCGTAGTGATAATGTTGTGCTTACAGAGGGAGAGGGGAAAGGGGCGGGGCTTGTGACAGAATGAAGCAGCTAGTGTGGCTAATGCTAATGTCTTCCGTGTGTCTGAGCGCTTCGTACGTTACGGGATATTTACAGAAGGGAGGTGTTGATGTGATGACGAGCGCCGCCCGACAGCGTACTCCTCTGGTGACGGGGGGGCGGGGCTTAATATTGCACGTGAAATGAATGCGGATGCTAACGAACTGACCAGGATCACAGTACCCTCCAGCCTGATTGTCGGCTAGCCGGTTGCTTCAGGCCGACGGTAAACGTACGAATCAAACAAACTACCGAACATAAAACTAAACTAGAGTGGAATTAAAAAAAACTTTTTTTAATGCGTCCGAGTCGTGTTTACGGAGGTTTAAACTCTTGAGTGGCTTAAAAACGACAGCCTGACCTCTGACCTCTGACCTCTGACCTCTGACCGGCTGGCAAGGACTGCCTGGTTTTCAAGTTTGTCTGACTCGTGTACATATGTAGTGTTTAGTGATGGAAACCAATCAATCAATCTATTGATCCTCCAAAACAGAGTCATTGATTGGTTTGTGTCACCCTTTCAAAATAAGAGCGGTCAGCTTGTGCGGGACTAAAAAAGAAGAAGGACGTCCTCCAGTGATGTGTTTACTGACTGAAGTGAAGAGGAGTCTCCATGACGACGGGGTGGGGGGTCGTGCTGCTACGTGGACAGGATCGCGGTCGACACCTCGAGCGTTCCCCATCTACCCCCCGCCCCACCCACCACCCCTCCCTCGCCCTCCCAGCACCTGAAGAAGTCCCGCCCCCCACCCTTCCCCCCTCCTCCTCCGTCCCCCGTCCCCCGTCCCCCCTCCCTAGCAGCCGAAGGTCTCCTGCGAGGCGTACACCATGTAAAGGAAGCCGTCTTCGTCCCGCTCCTGCTCGTAGATCTCAGAGATGGCCGTGGACACGGACACCATGCTGTGCTGGTTCACCAGCAGGAAGAAGGCCTGCGTCGGGTTCAGCTGCAGCCGGCGCCTGCAGGGGGGGAGGGGGGGGCAGGAAGAGGAGGAGTTATGGATCTGCAGGGAGGAAGAACAGCTCTCATTTTTACATAAATAATATCTCAGCTGTGAGTGACATGTCTGGGAGCCAATCAGTGAGCTCCACCAGGAATTCAACCCAAACCACAAAAAAACAAAGGACCAATGAGGGAGCAGAGAGGAGGGTTCTGACCAATGGAGGAGCAGCAGGCAGGTGCTGCAACATGTGTCAATCAATCAACCCCCTCCCCCCCCCCCCCTCTGAGTGACCACAGCCGTGAAGCTCCATGACGGCCGGTGAGTGTTTGATCGTCTTTAATCGGTTCCTTTGTGTGTTTTAATGTCAGATTAGATTTATTTAACGCTCTGATATCTGAACACTTTATTTTGAGGTCTTTAACGTGTTGATCTTTAAACTGTTTGTGTCTTTGAAGCTCCTCGTCATCTGTTACTTATTGTAATCTAATCATTTCTTTAAAATTATTTACATTGTAAATTGTTGTATTCTTTCAGTTTAAGATGGTCATTTTTAAAATTCTTAATTTACCATTTTAAAACTGGAACCGGAGTGTTTTTAAAATGATTATGCAAATAGTTGCTCATCACTGTTTCAGCTCTATTTAATGCGTCAAATATCTATGATTTAAACACATTGTTTTTCATTGTTGCGTAACTTGAACCTGCTTCACCTTAAAGAGTTTAATTTGATGTGTCGACACATTTTAATTTAGTTTAAATGAATGACTGAACTGAGGATGTTGAATCAGAGAAACGTCGTACAGAAACATCTCGTCTCTCCTCATTTTCTACCTCCTCCTTCACTTTAGTGTCGATGCTTCTTCTTTTATTTAATTTGAAATGGATCCGCAGCCGTTTGTAAATCCTCCGAGGCCCGACGGATCAACGGCAAATGAACTTTTACGGCTGATTCAATGTTTCTGCCTCCTCAGCTTTTAAAGCAGATTAATAACCAACAGCCTGCAGATGTATGACGTGTTTTATATTCCTGCAGTGCTGGAAGGTGAAATCTTAATTTACTGGCCCGTTAATCTGAGTCTGAACGTAAAGAGAGCTTCTCCTCCTCATCTCTGGTTCTGAAGATTGGAAACGAGCTGCCAAACACACACACACTTCAGCCGACTGGTCTGGGATGTAAAACACTCCAAACACACACACGGCTGGTGTTTGTTTGTTTGTTTGTTTGTTTGTTTGTTTGTTTGTGTACCTGATGATCTTGACCAGCTCGCTCATGTTGACGTGGTCCGGTACCAGGAACTTGGTCTTGTCCAACACGGGCAGCTGTTTCTCTCCCTTGTACCTCTCAATGATCACCTGCAGACAGAGAAACGCACAAGTTACACGTTGTTGAAATAAAGTTCAAACCTGCATCCGACCTTCTGACGTCTGTTTTACTGCACAGGAAAATATTATGGGAACAAACATGGAAGATGCCAACGACACAGACAAACTACTGAATAACTAAACAAGTAAATAAGCAGCAGTGGAAGTCTCATTTTTTTGAATCTGATGAATTTCATGTGATTTCGTGGCTGAACTGCCTTTAAAAGTTTTAAATTACAACATGAAAGCAAAAACTAAAATGCTGAGACGACACGTTGGTGTTTTATTGACTCCTATAAACTTTTTCTGATCATCTGAGTGTATTCAACAGTAAAAAAGAGGCTGCTCCCCGTCTCCTGTTTTGATGCTAAGCTAACGTGGAAATGGCGGTTCGCAGGCTTCCCTGCGGTGCGTTCAGGGACGCGTGATCAGGTGTGAGCTGCAGCTTACTGGGATCTTGTTGGGGTGCTGCTCACGGATCTGCTGGACCTCTTTGCACCGGTCAGCTGTAGACAAAAGACAGTAAATCAGTTCATCTGCAGATTGTTTTTATTCATTAATCAATAATTCTTTGATCAAAAGTCCAAAAACGTGCAGTTTACTATCATGTGACAAAAGCTTCACATTTAATTTATTGCTATTTACAGTCTATTTATTTCAATAAAACTTCTATAAACGAATTGATTCAGATGAAGTCAAACGAGTGTTTTTGTCGTGTGAACGAAGGTCTTTAAACGTGATATCGTTTTTAAACGTAAATAATTCTGCATTAAATCAAACGCTGCCGTTTCTCCCTCAACGAATGAGAACGCAGCGTTTACACCACCTGATGTAGCCGTGAGGAACATAAACGCAGCGAGAGAAAGTTGTTTTAATGTTCAGCGTCAGATTCATGAAGCTAAAAAGAATCTGTTAATGTTTTATGTTGCGTTTCCTTTCAGGTAAACGAGTGATATTAACTTTTATTATCTAAAAAATATGGTGACAGATGATGTAAACTCATTTTATCCAGCAGCTCTCGATCTGAACGAAAGGAAATCAAACCGATGTCCAATGTGAGCCACATGCAGACCAAACATGAAGAGGAGGGTTGGCTCATATTTTCCCATTTCTCCCTTTAAAACACAGAGAACTAAATAATGGGTGTAAATGAAAACCTGCAGGTGGAGAAGTCCTGCGACTCCCAATGATTTCAGGCCCTCGGTATGTTTTCGTGTCAGAAAATCCACAGGATATAAAAACTATAAATACAGATGGAAAATAAAAACCCTCGGCAGCGGGAAGTCGGAGTCCAGAAATCCAGAGACTCTTTAAAGACCTGCTGCTGAAGGAAATTCATTTGGTTTGGACCGGCCGCAGAGGACAAATCATAATTCAAAGAGTGGACGTCCGTCTCCTCCTCGTCCACATCGGCTTTTAATTTACGAGGTAAACGTGTGACATCAGAGCGATAAAAGACAACGGAGGATGAAGAAGGATGAGAGGACGAGAGAGGACGAGAGAGGACGAGAGAGGACGTCTCAACGCACCCAGACTCAACGATTAATGAACTAATTAGAAGAATAACAGTCAGATGAATTGATAATGAAGTTTCCCCTCTAAGTTCATGTAATAAACCTGCGTGATAAAAACCAGCTTCCCTTCTAACAGCTGAACGGTTTTTATGATCCTTCAATGTCTCTGCAGACAAATACGAAGTTTCTGGACTCCATTTAAATATTCTAGAACTTTGAATGTCATCTTTGTGAACTTCGCCTTTTAATCTCAATATTTTTACCACCTCTGCGTCTAATCTTACAACTCGCACGCTGCTGCCGGCTCCAAATAAACAACCTACTGCCCTATTTCAGGGGAAAGCCTTTTTAAAGCGCTGCGAGGTTCAGAGCTCCGAGAAGAACGAGTCCTCGTGTTCAGCTGTGAAATAACAACCCCAATCTTTAACACATCCTGGATTTTTTTGGCAACTTTGCAAATTGGAAAGCTGTTAGTATTACATTTAATATTTGTTTTAAACTAAAACAACAACTACTTTAAGAACTGACTCTATTTTCCTGAGTTCATATTTTAATTTAGACGAGTTAAAATATATCACACTAAACAAGTGTAGTGTGACTGTTAGAAATGTCCCAATTATTGCATCATTGCTTGACTGATTATTTGAGCAGACGTTTGTTTCATAATCATGAACTTGCATGTAAACAGGATGAGACGAACACAAATGCTAATCGCTCCCACCGGTTTTCATTTATTTATTTAGTAGGAGACTTTATATGTTGAAGTTATTTGTCATTTCTGCCCTGTGCACTGTTTACAAAGGCAAACAGAAATGGCATTAAGCTGTAATTAGGTTTAGACTGTAATAACGGCATAAAATGAAAAGACAAAGAGGATTAAATCATTAATCGCAGTTATATGAGACAATTAATCATCCACTAAAGTTTAATGATCGTAACAGCTCTAATAACGGTTAGCTTGATTAGTATTTGAACATGTTCGGTGTATTAAGGTAATCCGGCTCTTAAAGTGTTGTTGTTATGTAACAGCATATTAATGTGACAGAACGAGTCCTCCTGATTTAACTGTATGAGGTGATGATGAAAATAGAAGAACTCAGTATTTGTTCCGTCTCAGCTGTGTTGTTTTTTCCCTTCGGTTCTCCGAATGGCAGCATTATGCAACATGGGGGGAGGTGGGGGGGAGGAGGTGGGGAGAGGAGGAGGAGGAGGAGGAGGAGGGAGGGAGGAGGAGGTGGAGGGGCGTCTTTTAGCATCAAATTACAACATAAATCACTGAACACGTGTTCTGGGATAATATGTCAGCACATGTTGTTTTCTTTCAGCCAACAGGAGACTGTTGGTCCTCAGTAGATTATCTGCTAGCTGATAGCTGCGAGGTTTGTCAGGCTAAAGTGCTGCTGACCCAGATGGTCTTTTTAACGTCGGCAGACAGGATGAGCTGCAGGACACAGAGGACATGGAGGACATGCGGGACACGGAGGACACGCAACCTGTAACAGCATTTAATATGAGGGACCGCACATTAGTCACCACTGATTTACACCAAAAAGACATTTTAACTTGACACTTTTAACAACCACAATAACACAACAAGACGTCCTGTAACGTCCCCAGTAACAAGACGTCCTGTAACGTCCCCAGTAACAAGACGTCCTGTAACGTCCCCAGTAACAAGACGCCCTGTAACGTCCCCAGTAACAAGACGCCCTGTAACGTCCCCAGTAACAAGACGTCCTGTAACGTCCCCAGTAACAAGACGTCCTGTAACGTCCCCAGTAACAAGACGCCCTGTAACGTCCCCAGTAACAAGACGTCCTGTAACGTCCCCAGTAACAAGACGTCCTGTAACGTCCCCAGTAACGCAAAGGACGTCTTGTAACGTCCCCAGTAACAAGACGTCCTGTAACGTCCCCAGTAACAAGACGTCCTGTAACGTCCCCAGTAACAAGACGCCCTGTAACGTCCCCAGTAACAAGACGTCCTGTAACGTCCCCAGTAACAAGACGTCCTGTAACGTCCCCAGTAACGCAAAGGACGTCTTGTAACGTCCCCAGTAACGCAACAGACTTCCTGTAACGTCCCCAGTAACGCAAAGGACGTCTTGTAACGTCCCCAGTAACGCAAAGGAAGTCTTGTAACGTCCCCAGTAACGCAAAGGAAGTCTTGTAACGTCCCCAGTAACGCAACAGACGCCCTGTAACGTCCCCAGTAACGCAACAGACGTCCTGTAACGTCCCCAGTAACGCAAAGGACGTCTTGTAACGTCCCCAGTAACGCAACAGACGTCCTGTAACGTCCCCAGTAACGCAAAGGACGTCTTGTAACGTCCCCAGTAACGCAAAGGAAGTCTTGTAACGTCCCCAGTAACGCAACAGATGTCCTGTAACGTCCCCAGTAACGCAAAGGACGTCTTGTAACGTCCCCAGTAACGCAAAGGAAGTCTTGTAACGTCCCCAGTAACGCAACAGACGCCCTGTAACGTCCCCAGTAACACAACAGACGCCCTGTAACGCAACAGACGTCCTGTAACGTCCCCAGTAACGCAAAGGACGTCTTGTAACGTCCCCAGTAATGCAACAGACATCCTGTAACGTCCCCAGTAACGCAAAGGACGTCTTGTAACGTCCCCAGTAACGCAAAGGAAGCCCTGTAACGTCCCCAGTAACGCAAAGGACGTCTTGTAACGTCCCCAGTAACGCAAAGGACGTCTTGTAACGTCCCCAGTAACGCAAAGGACGTCTTGTAACGTCCCCAGTAACGCAAAGGAGGACGTCCCCAGTAACTTGTAACGTCCCCAGTAACGCAAAGGACGTCTTGTAACGTCCCCAGTAACGCAAAGGAAGCCTTGTAACGTCCCCAGTAAAGCAACGGACGCCCCGTAACGTCCCCAGTAACGCAAAGGACGTCTTGTAACATCCCCAGTAACGCAAAGGACGTCTTGTAACGTCCCCACTAACGCAAAGGACGTCTTGTAACGTCCCCAGTAATGCAACAGACATCCTGTAACGTCCCCAGTAACGCAAAGGACGTCTTGTAACGTCCCCAGTAACGCAAAGGACGTCTTGTAACGTCCCCAGTAAAGCAAAGGAATCCCTGTAACGTCCCCAGTAACGCAAAGGACGTCTTGTAACGTCCCCAGTAACGCAAAGGACGTCTTGTAACGTCCCCAGTAACGCAACAGACGCCCTGTAACGTCCCCAGTAACGCAAAGGACGTCTTGTAACGTCCCCAGTAACGCAACAGACGCCCTGTAACGTCCCCAGTAACGCAAAGGACGTCTTGTAACGTCCCCAGTAACGCAACAGACGCCCTGTGGCTGCTCGTCAACAGACCGAGCTGAGCTAGGTGGCTAACAGGCCGGCTAACTGCCACAGCTGCTCCGCTCGGCGGCTCCTTCAAGCCCGCTAAACCGCTCTCGCTCCCGGGAGGTTTTCTCACCGAATGTCCTCCTTTGTTTGAAGGGTCTGTCGGACGGCATCTCTGGCGGCGTTATTACACAGTCTTAGCCCGATGAAACTCGCGGTGCGGAAGTCTCGGTCTCTCGGGGGAAAGGCAGCGGGGTCTCGGTGTCTCCGGTCAGTCTGAAGCCAAAACAGCTCCGGACAAACAAAGCCAGTAAACCAAGGCGCTGACGTCATCGGCTGGATTTAAAGGGGCCGTCCACCGTTTCTGACCAGCCTGTTATTACAGCCTGTTATTACAGCCTGTTACAGCCTGTTATTACAGCCTGTTACAGCCTGTTATTACAGCCTGTTATTACAGCCTGTTATTACAGCCTGTTATTACAGCCTGTTATTACAGCCTGTTATTACAGCCTGTTATTACAGCCTGTTATTACAGCCTGTTATTACAGCCTGTTATTACAGCCTGTTACAGCCTGTTATTACAGCCTGTTATTACAGCCTGTTACAGCCTGTTATTACAGCCTGTTATTACAGCCTGTTATTACAGCCTGTTATTACAGCCTGTTATTACAGCCTGTTATTACAGCCTGTTGTTACAGCCTGTTATTACAGCCTGTTATTACAGTTATTACAGCCTGTTATTACAGCCTGTTATTACAGCCTGTTATTACAGCCTGTTATTACAGCCTGTTACAGCCTGTTATTACAGCTTGTTATTACAGCCTGTTACAGCCTGTTATTACAGCCTGTTATTACAGCCTGAGCTCCTGCACCAAACATGTTGTTACAGAGCACCAGTATTTAATGTGAGACATGAGCTTGGTGTTATTTTATATATGTATTACTGACAGGAAATAAAAGAAGGTTTAAACCCACAGCTGGGCATGGTGTAAAGTAATGAAGTACTTTTACTGAAGTACTGCACTTGAGCACAATTTTGAGGTACTGTTACATTTCTTGAGTATTTCCATTTTATGCTACTTAATACTACTTAAAATATAATACTTTATACCCAAAAAGTTTTTACTTTTCAGATAAAGGTTTTACAAAATGAATAATATTTAAGGACTTGACTTGTGAGGATACCTTGAAGCCTTTACGTCTCTGCTGGATCATGATTCCATGAAAATACATTACTTATCAAAAAAACTTATGTAAACCAATGACAACACAAAACCCTTTTTCCTTTTTTAATTTCATATTTTGTAACACATATTGAACAGAGTTGACGAGCAGAGACGTGTTTGTAGTGTTGTTGACTGCTGAACTTTAACATCTTTTACACCAACAAAACAATAAATAACCATCCAGAATTTTTCATGTGGAGCTGAATTAAACCGAACAGACGTCTTCTGGCGTCTCTCCTTACGGCTCGAGAGGAGACGGTCTGCAATGCTAAAACATGGAAAAAGAAACGTGGCTGACGGTTGTCGGCTTCGCACATCGTCTCATCGGCCTTCACTTCGTTGTACAGCGCGAGCGTGAAAAGCTTGTGGTAAACATAATCTTTAATTCAGGGAGACAAAAAAAAGAAAAAGTTTGGCTGTTTTTAATGATGAAAAATGAACACAGAGTGAAGAGTTGAGCTGCAGCTCCTTCGGCTTCAATCCGACGGGTTCTGGATGACGATCAGGAAGTAGTCCTTATCTGTGGAGAAAAAGGACAAAGATGTATTTGGGATCGAGAAAATGAAACCGCAGATACAAACTCGGTCTAAAGTCTTTCAGGAAATATGAGCACTGAGCTGCTTTTATTTTGAACACAGCTTCATGTTTACATGAAGTTCATGCGATTATCACGTGAATATATGTTGTTGTTTTTATTCGCACCTGGAGCGATCATGATCTCGTTCTTCTTGGAGCGCACCCGCAGGAAGGTGAGGTCGTTTTGGGGGTCCATGTCTCGGATGGTGCTGCGGGCCTTCATCACCAGCTGGTGGATCAGACCGGCGTACTGAACCGTGCTCGAGTTGTCCAGAGTCGTCTTGATGGGGATTCCTGAGGGACGGAAACGGGTTCATTTTACAGAATCAGAACAGAAGCTGCTTATATATTTTAATTAAAGTCCAGATTAAAAGGAAACGGAGTGTTTTATTTATGAATAGAGGAGTTTTCAACATTTTATGAGCTGCATCCTGCAGATCTGTCAGGTGAACCGTCTCCCCGCAGAAAATCATCATCACAGTTCTTCATTCATTTATAAATTTACACACACACATTTTTATTTGGGTTATTTTTTCCACCTTTTATTCACGACCTGGTGTGTTCTGTGTGACAGGAACTTCTGGAGAACCAGAACCTTCAGGAGGTCATCTGGGACGGTTGTTCAGCACAAAACAGCCGAAAGAGAAATGAGGATTCATCTTTCTGTCAGCTCTGCTCCGAAGATGTGGAACAAAACCCCTGTTTTTAAAGGTGTGTTTGCTTCCTACCTTCTGAATTGACCACGAAGATCCCCTGGACTCCTTTCTGGCCCTGAATCCTCTTCAGAGTTTCCTCCACTTCAGCCTGACAACAAACACTTAGCATCGTTAGCTTCAGCTGCTACAGGCACCGAAACATGACAACAAGAAGACAGCACCCGAGATTACACCCGAGATTACACGAGATTACACCCGAGATTACACCCGAGATTACACCCGCCATCATGTGAACCGGGCTGTTGTTGGAGCAGCAGCGGGAAACGGAGTCATTCTTCTGGGCGAACATGACAACGCCCGACTAGCGTAGGACAGCTAGCACAGTTAGCATTTTATAAACCCGATATAAAAGTAAACATTTATAAGAGTGACTGTTGTCAATGACGGATATAAGAACAGTTCCACTGAATACACGCCAGGCTGATCTTCCTCCTACCATTTTAGATGTGTGAGGAGAAATCTGGTCTCGAGCTCAACGCGACAAAAAACTCAACAGTTCAGGTTTGTTGACAGGAAACAGACGAAGACAACTTCCGGGGCGGATGGTGCGTTCAGGATCCAGGGCCAAACATGGGACATCCGGGCTTTTTCTTTTTTTACAATTTCTTGTTAAAATGGTAATGATAACGATATTAACCATTATAATTATAAGAATAACGATAATAATAACAAAAACTACGATAACTACTGTTACAAGATTAAGTTGTGTGTTTAATACTGAATTTATACACATCGAGGGAAATCAGTTCCAGCAAATTACACAGCCTGTAAGATAAACAAAACAAAACAAAATCAAAACATAGAAATATAAATGTATTTGTACAAACATTATAGTAACATATATACAGAAAATTAATGTATTTATGTTTGCAGACAGTGTGTCTGCATGTATGAATGTGTGTAGGATGTATGTGTACATTACTGTGCTACGTCATGTGTTTTCATGGACCATGTGGGCGCGGTCAGCAGCTGCCAAGTCACATTTACACACGTAAGGTAAAACCGGAAGTGACCAGATGTTCCTTCCAACTTAAAACAAATACAAAAACTGTAAATTACATAAAAGGAAGCGCAGAAGGCCGAATGATTTTTTTTAAATGTTTTTTTATTAAATAATTTTTCATATTTACCTGTTCTTGTTTGACTGCAGTCTTAGTTAAACTCAAACAAAACAAATATCAAAAAACTCAAAAACAAAATCTAAAAGAAAGAACTACAAAAAAATGCAATAAAAAAACAGAAAACTACAAAAATAAAAGACTTAAAAGCAAAAAAGAAATCCGATTTTTTAAAAACATGTTACAAGAAAAAACTCGAACAAAAACAACAAATGCAATGATAAAGAAACCCCAACAAAACAATACATAAACACAGAATCAATTCTTAATTGGTTGTATTATATATACAATAATGACATAAGATAATAGCATACAGATTTCCTCTTTTTTAAAAAAAATTTGTGTACAGCACCACTGTGCCCATTCTTTAGACTTTTAATTTTAAAATCCTAACCGGAAATGGTATATTATTACTCCTACTCAGATGAGTGTTTTTCCAGTATTGGTGTAGCGACCAAAGCAGTGAAGAAATGGAACAGAAAGACGAAGATCTTGGTGAGTATGTTCAAAAGAAAACGGACAACTGAGTTTTATTTAGACGCTAAACTTTTTGTGCTGCGTGTTTTTTTCTGATTAAACTGAAGCAGAAGTTTTGAAGAACCTCTGGGACGTTTCACTGTGCGGTTAGTTGAACAGGACAGACGTTCAAACAGGGATACAAGAAATTAACCCTAAATTAACTGCTGTTAAGTTGAAAACAGACTGAAGTTTGAAGGTTTGTTAAATCTGTAAAAAACTGAATTGACTTCTGTTGTGTTCAGACAATCCGTGAACCTGACTGCGGTTTTAACAGACTTAAAGTACTGAAAAGTTTCACTAAAAGTACCAGTACAACAATGTAAAAGTACTGCAGTCCTTTAGTTGTATTTTAAGTAGAAGTACAGATAGTAAGTACAGTAAAAGTAGCCCATTAATACTAAAGATAGAAGCGGTACAGCTCAGAAATATAATCCTTAAATGCCCATAAAATCTGGATTATATTTCACTGTGTATATAATACTTTTTTTTTAATTGAACAATTCCTCAAACTTTTTCTGTTGAGCAACATGTCAAAAAAGAAAAATAGGCAATATATTGTTTTTCTCATGTTTTTGTCCAAAAAGTTGATAGTGTTGTTGGTCCTCGTATTATACAAGATTGTTATGATATATATGATTAATATTGATATGATTTTCCAAAATAATGATTGATGAAAATTATAGAGGGCGATGTTGTAATCCTCACTTTGACCCAATGGCGGTCTGACTGGTTTATTGTCACGGTAACATGACGGTGCAGCACCTGGGCGTCAGGTTTTCCTGCAGAACAGCATTTTCTTTGATATTGGAAGGTTTCCATGACAACGGCTCTGCAGGTGATGATAAGGAGGAGGAAGAATTTAGTTTTAAGGATTGTTTAAAAGCTGAGCCAAAGGATGATGAGACTTGACAGACCACACACTGAATATAAAATTATTTATAGTTTACAGGTCTGAAAAATGAGGCCGATGCAGAAGTGCCCTAAGATGCAATACCAGTGAGTGCCACTAGGGTCGGCTCCAAAAAGCCTCCGGCTCCATAGACTCCCATTCAACTTCTCTCATCAAATCCAAAGTGAATAAAATGTGTCCATCAGTTATCTCGGTGTTGTTAGCTAAAGTCACTCCTTCTTCTTAGTTTTCTGGAGGTCCATCTGAAAATAATCCCTCATTCATTAGAAAAGAAGATTCAAGAAGACCTGTTTTTGGGGGCGTGTCTGTTTGATTGACAGGTCTGTGGTGCAGTCAGGTTACAGCTATCGGTGGGCGGGACGTAGTATCGTCAGGTTTCCGATCAGATCGGTCAGATCCACCGCTGGCTCCTCCCCCAGCTCGTCCAAATATGGTCACTTCTAGTTTTTGGATGGCGCTGGCCAAAATCCGAAAAACAAAACCTTTTTGCTTGAAAGATGACTTTATTGATCATTTATCAGAATATAAAGCTGGTTAATTGATGTTCACTGTGAATACAGCAGTAGAGTTTGGTCCGTCCGGTCAACAGTCCAGTTCGACTCAAACAAGATGTTTGTGGCGCGGAGTCAGAAAAGGGCACAAGAAGTTCAGGAGTTTTTTTGGATGCATTGTCCAGTTAAAGCCTCGTAATCACGCCGGCTTTGTTCCCACGTTCCTCCTCCCCGCCTCTCTTTTTTATTTTAGCCTCTCTTAATTACTCTCTATCTGGCTCCCCTCCTTCCTTCCCTCTGGCGGTTCTCCCACTCCGTCCATCTCGGCCCAGATCTCGGTGGGGAAACACCTTCTCGCTGGTATTTTTATCCCTTGGTTGGAGGTATTGTATGCAGCCTGTCACCGACTCTGTTTGTATTTTTATCTGCCGGCCAGCAGGAGCTCGAAAGAGAAAAAACACGGTTAATAAAAAAAAAGAAAATTGTGCAACATCATGACGCACATTTAAATCCAGAAGCTGGACGGAGCCTCCGGGGGGTTCAGCACTATTGTCTTCATTTATGTCCTAAAAACAGGGTATTTCGTGCTATTTTGGGAGTTAAATGAATTAACATCACAGTTATACACCAATAAAATAATTTAAAAAAAAAACAGTATCTGAGATGAAACTGTTTCAATTGACTCCATGATCACCAATACAGATAATCAATCCAAATAAATGAATCAGCATTTTTTTAATTCTCATATGCAAATCTTGTTTGAAGATTTAAAGAGATTGATTTTAATAGTTATAACTCATTTAAATTTGGACTTTAATGATATTAGACATATTCTTTACATTTAAAACTTTGCCCGTAGGAAAGTAATTTCCGACTCATAAAGTTAATATTAACTAGCAGTTTGCATAATAACATTGTACAAATGTACGATGCAGGAGTCATTAGGCCGACACCGTGTTAATAAACTGGATCAGATAACCTTTCACCACAACTCAAGATCAAGATAAACATTAAACCTTAACGACAAAAAAGAATCCAGTTAAAGTGTTCAGAAGTTCATGCAAACTATGAATCAACTTAAAAACTGAGAAATGTAAAAGACTTGCTAATAAACTTAACGATAAAAACAGTAAAACTTTCAAAATAAAACCTCATTGGAAAGAGTTAAAGATAATAAAAAACATAAACAGCAGAATAACAAAGTGACTAAATGTTGGTTGTCGGTACTTTTACAGCCGTGTTGTGTAATAAAGACAAACTGACGTTACCACGGCGATCAGTTGATCTGTTAATCCTCCTTAGGCGTGTTTTATTTACAGAAAGGCCATAGATCCTTTCAGCTGAGGCCGAGGGAATCACAAAGGTTTGCAAACACTGAGTGTTGGTCCAACTTCTGGCAGCTTCTCCTGAAGAGTGAATCCTCCCGACACAACATCTGTCTCCCACCGTCTGCATGATATTAGGTTCAATTTAACATTCAATTCAACAGGCAAGAAAAAAAAAACAAAGAATACCAAAATCTTTATCAAAGATTCGACTCTTTTTTTTTTTTTTTTTTTTTTTTTTTACATTGAAAACAGATTTAAGGAAATCTAGATTGTTGTTTTAACATCATATTAAGGAGGCAGAAACAGGAAGAACATTCATCTTTCATTTGTGGTCAAGAAAAGTGAATTAATGTGTTTTTCCATCGACTCTTGTGTGAATAACAAATGCATCAAGACAAACAGCTGGTGGAGCTCATTCTCCCATCAAATGGTATTAAACCACCACAGAAGAAGACACAATTAAAAAATTGAATTAACATGACTCAACTTTTCCGCCTAAAAACTTTTTTTTTGCAGTAATTTGACTTTAAAACAGGTGAATTTAAAAACATACTCATCTGATGAACTGATGTTAGCACTTCATCTTCTTCTGGTCTTTTCAGGTGCCTTTGATCCCAACATCCCAGAGGAGGGACCCTCAGCGCCCCCTCCTGGCTGGCTGGATGTCATACATGGATACCAGGGTCACAAAGGTGGAGGTGAGCTTTCTCCTTGCTTCTGCTCTGAGTTTTTCTTTTCACGTTTCCCCTCCCTTCATGTCCTTTGTTAATGTTTATGTGCGTGTGCAGAGGATGAGAACCCGCTGTACCCTCCTCCGCCGGCCTACAACCCTCAGCCTGAACTCAACAGGAACACCTCGGTGCCCGACGTCAGGTGATCTTCTACAAGTCACCTCGTCTGTGAAGCACCTTGCAGATGATTCTGTACAAATATCAAACCTTACGAGGGTGTTATGGGGTAAAAAACGTCATGCGCTCGCTTCTGCAGGGTCCCCTCGGTGTCTGAGGACGTGGCCAGAGACGCCCTGCTCAAGTTTGTGGAATCAAAATGGAAGTACAGCTCCAAACCTGCGAGGAACCTCACCTTCAAAGAGCTCAAACCCATCACGGTGTACCGGGTAGGAGCACATCTTCACTATGAAGGGGTGGATGGATGGATATGTCTTTTTATTTAATAATCATAAACTGTATATAAAAGTGGACGCAGTTTCTGGCTCCAAAAAGCCTCCGGCTCCATAGACTCCCATTCAACTTCTCTCATCAAATCCAAAGTGAATAAAATGTGTCCATCAGTTATCTCGGTGTTGTTAGCTAAAGTCACTCCTTCTTCTTAGTTTTCTGGAGGTCCGCGGACAAAAAGAGCAAACAAACTCCTCGTTTACCCGACGAATAGAAAATGTATAGTCGTTGTAGAAAGTTCAGTTTTCTGACTGTCTGCCTCCTCTTCCTCTTCTTCCTCCTGCTGCAGTATCGACTGGAGACCTTCACCGAGACCAGAACCAGCGCCTGGCAGCTGGAGCCCTACAACGGTAAAATGTGCTCTTTACACGAATAAAAATGAAAACAAGCTGTTAGATCCACTTCTGTCACCACTAAAGAACTCTGTTACTAAGAGGCAAGTCAAATATGTAGAAAACTGTGCACATTAAAAAGATAATTCTACATTTATTTGATCAATATGTTGAAATTATTTACAATCTGATGAATAAAAAAACCAGAGTAGAGTAAAAGAAAGTTTTAGTGTATTTGTTTGCTGCTTTGAGCTGAATGTTCACCAGACTGTGATGTTTTATTTGGACAAAAAACAGATTAGATTTACCTTTTGGTTGCTGCAAGTGTCGTCAAAAACACGAGAAATAAATTCAAATTCTACCCGACGACGGCCGGTGAAAGCTTTTTTTTTCAGGAAGAGCAGTCGGTGGTATCGGTCGGTCCTCGTACCCCCGTCAGGTGGATTAATCCTCACCGACCTTCTTCCTCATTAATGATGTCATGCTGGTGTCCCTCAGGTCAGGCCGTGGACGGTCCTCAGTACGGAGCGAGTCCTCCTCCGTGGGACATCCCCATGCCGCTGCCGCAGAGATACACCGACATGGTGGGGAAGGTCCGCGTGCCGCACTCCTCCTTCATAAAGGTACGACTCAGCGTTTCTCATCGTTTCTCATCGTCCTCCTCACGCTGCCGCCGACACGTCGCAGTGACGCGTGTTTGTGTTTCAGATGTGTCACAAGTGTCACGGCTGTGGAAGAACTCGCTGCTCCGGCTGCTTCGGCCGAGGACAGGTGAGACCTCCGTCTAGAGACCTTTAACTCTGCAGGTTAAGACACAAAGTTCAGAGCGTCAATCAAACATTTGTGTGTTTTTTTGTGTGGTTATCTTCCCTGTTTCTTTACTTATTTGTACAATAATGAGACAAAACAGGAAATCTGCAGGTCTGAGAAGCTTTAAAAAGTCCGTTTCCACCTCGACCTGTCACTCAACCCGTCCTCTTGTTGTGCAGAAGCGCTGCCCGTTCTGTCACGGTCACGGTCGCTCCAGGAACAAGAGCTGCACCTCCTGTCACGGCCGAGGTCGCAAGAGGTGAGAGTCCAGTCTGAAGCTCCTCCTCCTCTGTCTCTCTTTCTGAAGCTCCTCCTCTTCTGTCTGAAGCTCCTCCTCCTCTGTCTCTCTGTCTGAAGTAGAAGACGGTATCATCGGCGTACAGATCGATCGTATTCCAGTTTGGATGCGTCAAAAATACCCAAATTAGTTCAACAAATCCCTAATTAAGCCTTTAATGTCTCGCGTGTTAAAAACATCCAACTTCTCATCCATAACTGCAACTATCTTTGGTTAAAATTACCGACATAAGACGTGTCAGGGATGCACTTCGTACCCTCCATGAAAGCGTCTCCTTAATCATGCTCTTATTTTCGGACTACTTCCTGTCTCTTGTGTCCTTCGTTCTTGCGTTGTGATGTGATTGAGCTGCTCTCACCTGTCCGTCACTCCTCCAGGTGTTTGCACTGTCAGGGTCACGGACACAAGACCTGCTCCGTCTGTCACGGCAGCCAGAACCTGCTGCATTTCATCCAGCTCACGGTCACGTGGTAAAAAACGAAGCCGCGCTCACTCTTCCTGTCCAGATGTCTTCTTCTGCTCGTCATCGATTTGTTTCCGTCTGTTTGTGTCCGTTTAGGAAGAACAACGTCAGTAATTTCATCCCCGACCGTCAACCCGACTTCCCCGACAAGAACTTCGAGCAGGTGTCAGGAGATCCGTTCTTCATCGATGAGAACCTGCTGGTAAAATCAACAACTTACTTTTATTTTACTCACTACGTCCCGCCCACCGATAGCTGTAACCTGACTGCACCACAGGCCTGTCAATCAAACAGACACGCCCCCAAAACCAGGTGTTCTTGAATCTTCTTTTCTAATGAATGAGGGATTATTTTCAGATGGACCTCCAGAAAACTAATAAGAAGGAGTGACTTTAGCTAACAACACCGAGATAACTGATGGACACATTTTATTCACTTTGGATTTGATGAGAGAAGTTGAATGGGAGTCTATGGAGCCGGAGGCTTTTTGGAGCCGACCTCTAGTGGCACTCGCTGGTATTGCAGCTGAAGGCATCTGACCCGGAAGCTACGTCCACCTTTATAAACAGTCTGTAGCATCTTCAATGTGAACATGAAACTGGACTCTGACTTCCTTTACCCCCCCCCCCCCGTCCTGCCAGGTGTACCCCATCCAGGGTTTCCCCGACCAGGAGATCTGCGACGTTTCTACAAAACTGATCAACGAGCACCTCCATCGCTTCACCTCCACCAGCCGCATCCTGCAGCAGGTACGAACACGAGAACTTCTTCACCGGTTCAACGCAGACAACAAACCACCGTTGTGTAACGTAATCAGATCATACCATATGTTTTACTACTTGGTTCGGTTGTCCTTTCTCAGTGTTTCCATGGTAACACAAAGCTTATCAAAACCCAGTTTTTTCTACGTAGACTTCGTGAGTTCACGACTTTTTGGCTGCAACTCGTATTTCTAAAAACTGCCGGAGTTCGGTTTGACTTGGCGGATGACGCCGACATCACGTTAATCATGTCGACCTTTTCCCTCCACAGCGTCAGACCATCGAGCTCGTGCACCTCACTCACGCTTATTACTCCTACAACGGAAAAGACTACAGTTTCTTTGTCTACGGGACGGAGAACAAAGTGTTTACGCCCAAATATCCCTCCGCGTGCACTATTTTGTAAGCGGCACATACGTCAATGACATATTAGCATATCTTAATCCCAGCAGGAGGGAAAAACGGTTTTAAAAGTGTGTTAATTTCCATATTTAAGTCAGTAATACTGACAGTTTAATATTGACATAAAATTGTATAAAATATTTCTCTCAAACTGGAGTTGTTGTAACTGAAGCTCGTTCACGTTGAGCTCTCGCCCACCGTTAGCAGCTAGCCAGATGGAACTTGAAGCTAAGTGCTCGCCTGTTTCTTGGTGAAATGCCTCCTGGGAGTTTTAATCAACACCTAAAATAACTCCGTTCACTCTTTCAGATGTTGTTGGACTGAAACTCACTTCTTTTTACAGGATAACATTTTTAGCCATGCTTAGCACTAATTAGCAGATATTAGGATGCTAATGCACTAAAGTATGACTGATTGCGTTTCGGACTCTTGTGCTCATTAATTCCTGAATACCGATGAATCTATCAGCTGATAGAACTTATTCACCGCGGGACCTTTCTAGATGTGTTCAGGGGAAACAGAGCTAGCTTCTGATCTTATCTCTGATTGTTTAGTTTTTTTTTTAAATACAAACCAACTTTATCAGCTGATTGAGGTGAATATTCGTTGTTGCATAATTGTGATTAAGCAATTAAATGCCAGAATTTGTTTGCTATATTGCCTTAATATACATTTTAAATTAACATATATTATGATGAATTTAACTTTAATCAGTGATTACAAATCAAGCACTTATTGTAGCATATGAAATAATAATTCTATTTGATCTTTAATGTCTGTTGGGCTCCATTTAATTACGTAAACAACAGTATGTGTTAAACTAACATCTATTGTCACCTGTCAGCTTCAAAACATTTCCTGTTAAAGCTGGTTGCATCAGTGCTGCATCCTTTATTCATTTATATTTGATCAACCGTCCGGTTCATATTAAGAACAACTGTCATTTTTGCCGTCAACAGATAAGCTGGTCACCGTCGCTCCGAGCTACGTCATTTCCAAAGTCGACGTCCTTAAATCAAATATTCAAAATACTCAGGATTTATTGAGAAAACCTTTGTGGTGCCAGTGAGGCTGGTATTTATTGTAGTTCGACTTTAAATCGACTCAACTCAGCATTACCTCACTTTTTTATTCCTTAAAAACATTTTTATGGTGCGTTTGACAGTCAAGAATTATTTTCCTCTGAACTGACTCCGGATGTTTTTCCCTCTTTTGTGGTTTTATCGTCTCTCGTTTGTCTCTTCTGCTTCTTTCCTTTTGTTATTACTTTTAATTTGACCATTAGAGAAACCCTGCTGAAAAACAGAAACTGAAGGATGTAAAAAACGGTGATTTAAAATAACCAAAAAAAAGCCTTAAAGTTGAGTTAAAAATGTTAAGTAAAATGTTCCTTTTTAATGATATTTTCTTGGTATTTTTGGGTCAATTTGAGTTTTTTTATATCAATATAAATCCATTCAGATGCAGGTGTCTCAGTTTACACATCTTTTTGTTTTTTCTGACAGTGTCTCAGTGATTTTAACACTTTTATATGTAAAAGAAATATGTATATATTTCAGTACATAAGAAGTGAGACAGAAAAATAACTCGTATACTCGTGTTTTTTTACTTGTAAAAAGGAGGAAAAAACACTTTCTACACCGGTTCATAGACTCTGTTTACTGTGTCTTAATAAACCTGCAGCTAAAGTAATAATATAAAGTGTATTATTGTTTATATGACATCATAAAAACTGATAGATGTATTCAGGAAAAACGTCACAAATAAATATATTTATATCATCATCCTGTGGTGTCTGTTGAGTCTTTGTACTAAGATCATATATTTAAAACTTTCCAATATATTTCATTTGGATTAATTAAAAGTTTAGTTGTGTTGGATTGTGCTGCCAGGTGGGGTCAGCTTTCTGGTCATGGACTGAACATAAAGTCCCTTATAAAACAAATCCCCAAATTTGTAATGTGTAAAAAACACAAAAGGATTTCAACATTTGACAACTAACTGGTAAAAGTCTGTCTGCATGTCCTAATCATTTCCAGAAGAGGGCGCTCTGGTTCATGAAGTTGCACGGGGTGTTTACTGACACTGTGTTTTGTGGGAAATAAAGCAATGATTTTAAGTTAAGAGCCAAAAATGTAGTTGAGGGGGAAAAATAAAGCATTTCCCGTCTCTTTGTTTTAAAGGGGGAAAAAAAAATTGCATTTATTTGTTTGTATTCTTAACTGAGCTTTTGCAAACAATAAATATTAACTTCCTACAGAGGTTTTTTCTTCCCAAGAGACCTGACAATAAAAAGTTGTGTTGTTTAAATGACTGAAGAAATTGATTCCTAATAGTTTTGTATCTCCAACAGTGACGTACTACTCTAAAAGTTCGACCTGTGAAATGTGGAAGTCAGAGTTTCCGAACAGTCCTTGAATGCAGCACGCAGCAGAAGGAGCGTGGGGGGGGAGGGGGGGTTCAGGGTGAAGGAGTGGCTCATCAGCCTCCAGCCCGCACGCGCTCAGTCTGTGTGGAGCGTGTGAAGGCTGCAGGTGACCCGACGCAGCTGCTGGTCCAGGTTCTCCAGGTTCTCCAGGTTCTCCCCGGCTGAGGTTAAATAAAGTCCAAACCCAGAGAGACCCCCATCCCCATAGAAAATTCTGCTTGGTGAGTTGTGAAGACTTTTATTGTGAAATGTGTCTGGATGCTCCACCTGCCGCTCAGGTTGTGTTCACGTGGGATTTTACATTTTCCTGCATCAAAAGTTTGTGGCTTCTTGTTTCCTTAAATTGAATTTGTTCTAGATAGTTTAAGAAACTCGTCCTGGTGAGTTTTGGTGGTCAGACAGACGTTTCCAGGAGTTCTTGTTCTAGATGGTGATGGTCTGTGTGGACACTTCAGGTGTCCTGGTCTGGGTTGTGGTCTCTGAGGGGGCTTCAGGGGTCCTTCAAGGTGTTTTGAGGGTTTTGAAAGTTCCCGGGTTCCACAGTGTCATTGAAGATGTTTCAACCTGTTTTTGTAAAAGTTTTGGTCATTGAGGAGGTTTCTGTACTCATCAGAGGTTTCCATGTGTCCTTGTCCTGGTTTTGGTCACTCAGGGGACCCTGAAGGAGTTCTGGGAGGAGCTGTGATGGTCGGGGGCGTTCAGGGTGTCCACGTCTGGGTTTTGGTCTCTGAGAAGCTCCAGCGGTTGTTTGAGGAGTTTTTGTAGTGATTAGGAGAGTTTTAAAAGTCCCTGTGGTCATTAAGGAAGTTCCAGGAGTTGATTCAACGGTTCCTGCCGAGGTTTCTGTGGTCATCGGGAGTTTCCAGGAGAACCTCCTCCGATGGTCAGTACGGACCTTCCTGGTGTCGGGTTCAGGTAGCAGGACTTCTTCCAGGAGGTTTTAAAGGGTTTTTAAAAGTCCTGAAGTTTTTCATCATCATCATTGAAGAGCGTTATCTTCTCGTTTATTACTCATCCCAAAGCCATCGGATGATTTGGTACCGCTGCATCTGTAACTGATTGATTGAGTTTAATTCAAACTGCTTCATTGAGAAAATACCTGGTTCAGGTCAGCAGAGGGAGGCGGAGCTTCATACCTGCAGTCCAGTTAATTAAAGACTAAACTGACAGATCTGTGTGTGTGTGTGTGTGTGTAAACCTCCCTCTATTGTCTTGGCTTTTCCTGTTATGGAGGTCAGCAGTGTGTGGGACCGCTGCTTCCTGTGTGTGTGTGTGTGTGTGTGTGTGTGTGTGTGTGTGTGTGTGTGTGTGTGTGTGTGTGTGTGTGTGTGTGTGTTGAGATTGTTGTTTTCCTGGCTGCTTTGTGTCATTGTGTCGCCTCTTAAAATGCTGCTGCTGTTGTTGGTGATAATCGAGCATCACTGTTACTTTTGGCTGTGTGTGTGTGTGTGTGTGTGTGTGTGTGTGTGTGTGTGTGTGTGTGTGTGTGTGTGTGTGTGTGTGTGTGTGTGTGTGCCTCTACGTGTAATACCACCGAGGGCCACTAGGGGCTGGCTCCACAAAGACTGTCTCCAATAGAAAACAGTTTTCTGGTGTAGGTGGGCGGGGCCTAGAGTCCTCAGGTTCTTGGTTAAATCCTCCTCTCGCTCCTCCCCCGCTCGCCCAAATATGGTCACTTCTGGTTGCAAATACTTAAGATTTCAGACTGGAGGCCTCAAAACGTCCGTTTACGAACGTAAAATGCAGTAAATTTGTAATTAATTTCTAAATAAATAAAGTAAACGAACAAATTCATGAATTAATTGAAAAAAATAAAACTAGTAATGATTGAAAGTGATTTAAATGTCTCTACAAAGTAATCAAAGAGCCCATCGAAGCCTCCGTAATGTACCTGTGAAGCTGCTGAGAGCGGAGTGGAGCCCGTCGGTCCGATCAGAGAGGCGTTACAGCGGCTTCATCACGGCTCGGTGAGGAGGCTGAACACTAAAGGAGGTTCTGGTCCGCTGATGGAGAACGTCGAGCACACAGCCGACTCTGCTCTTGTTTTTAAAAGCTGCTCTGAGTCACATTTCGAAGCTAGAAACAACAAAAGGCCTCCGATAAAAGTCTTATCTGATGGCGGCCGGCCAGAGAAGTGAAGTTCAAAGACGCAGCGCTTTAAGAGACGCCTCGTTTTCACCTCCTGATTGGCTTTTTGTTTTTGGGGACGCGTCAATCTGGAACATTTAAAACGAGCAGCAGTGGAATCTAATTATGGAGAAAGATGGACGATTTAATCAGAGGGCATTAAACTAAACTAAAGCAACGTATACTTAATATTATTAAGGTTCTCTTTCTAAATTCAATTTTTTTTTGCATCAAAAGACAGAAAATCTAAAATAATGACGCTTCAGTCTGTATTTGAAAATTAAATAAAAAGTTGTTCTTGTAAAAGTGAAGAGATGCTGCGATCGAGCTTCACAACATGTTGAATGTATTTCTGAAAAGTGCTTTTCATTCTTGATTGATGTCAACACAGACTGTTTCTAAAAGAGTTCGTAGTTTCAGGTCTGTAAAATGGTTCTGATCCAGAAGTGTCTTCAGCTGCAATACCAGCGAGTGCCACTAGAGGTCGTCTCCAAAAAGCCTCCGGCTCCATAGACTCCCATTCAACTTCTCTCATCAAATCCAAAGTGAATAAAATGTGTCCATCAGTTATCTCGGTGTTGTTAGCTAAAGTCACTCCTTCTTCTTAGTTTTCTGGAGGTCCATCTGAAAATAATCCCTCATTCATTAGAAAAGAAGATTCAAGAAGACCTGTTTTTGGGGGCGTGTCTGTTTGATTGACAGGCTTGTGTCAGGTTACAGCTATCGGTGGGCGGGACGTAGTATCGTCAGTTTTCCGATCAGATCGGTCAGATCCACCGCTGGCTCCTCCCCCAGCTCGTCCAAATATGGTCACTTCCTGCTCCAAACTGCTCCGAACTAGCAAAGATGGTGACGGACAGAATCTGAACTGGAGGATTCATAACGTTCACAAACCAACGATGACATCACTGATGGATGATGACATCACTGATGGTTGCTGATTGGATGTGAATCAAAGCTTCTCGTTTCGGTACCACATATTGCATGTGTGTGTGTGTGTGTGTGTGTGTGTGTGTGTGTGTGTGTGTGTGTGTGTGTGTGTGTGTGTGTTTGTTCATGTGTGCTGTGATTGGCCCAGACAGACTTTCTAATTTGCAGCCAGAGTTCTACGTTAACAAGATTCAAATCTCTGAAGCTTTTATTTCCCCTTTGACTGGCTGTGAATAAACATCTCATCATTGATATGATGCCGTTAGCGTGAGTTAAGACTTCTGGTCCCTCTGAGACCGAACCGGGTCGGAGACTTTCCATCACTTTTAACAGAGGCGCTGACGGCGTGCGGCGAGTCCGAGCGACGGGCGTGGACCTCTTTCACGATGTTTCTTTATGACCTCAGCGGGCGAGTTTTACGTGAGCGTCGGGAAACGAAACGAAAACACGGTGGAGAGCTGATGAACGTTCCTGGAAATTCCCCCGAAGCCTCTGAGGTTTTACACCAACTGAAAGACTCAATAAATGAAGCTTATGAGGTTATTATCACTACTACTGAATGTGTGTGAGTGTGTGTGTGTGTGTGTGTGTGTGTGTGTGTGTGTGTGTGTGTGTGTGTGTGTGTGTGTGTGTGTGTGTGTGTGTGTGTGTGTGTGTGTGTGTGTGTGTGTGTGTGTGTGTGTGTGTGTGTGTGTGTGTGTGTGTGTGTGTGTGTGTGTGTGTGTGAGTGAGTGTGTGTGTGTGAGTGTGTGTGTGTGTGTGTGTGTGTGTGTATCCATACATATGACAGGTTGTGTATAGAAACAAACTATTTCAGCAGCTGAAAACACTCCTGAATTCTTGATGTTGAAATGTAAACAAACTTTATTTCATATAAATGTTAAAATTTTTCTGAATTTGAGGTTTGAATTTCCCTTTATTCATTTTTAATCGTTTTAGGTTGTGTTAATCTGAAACCTTTATTTCCAGTATATTACAAAGAATTCAGGCCGTCTGTCGCTGAACTAGTTTTCAGCATCTGAATTAAATTAGAATTGTTTTTGATTCATAAATTTTTTAATTAAACATTACGGTACAAATCTTTAGTTTTCTGCTCACCAAATCTGAACTATTCAACTCTGAAATAATAAACTTCAAATCAATATGTGACATTAGTGCCAAGAGTTGATCATGTTTTTGAACTCATTGTTTTGATCTCATTTCCCTTCATTGTCATCAATCATCACAACAGTTATAATTCTGAACTTAATAACTGAAACATCTGTATAATCCTGTTAGTTGGAGTCTCATGCAGCTGTTACACATGTAATCATGTCATCAGTGAACATCGACATGTTCCACTTCAGTCCAGTCTTTTTATTACGTTATTGTTTGATTAATCACAAAACAGGAATCAGAATGATTCCCTCAGGTGCTTTGCTTGGGTTTCAATCACGTTAGATTTACAGACATCCCAGCAGCTCCTTAAACATTCAGCTGGTTAAACGATGGAGTGGCCACATCTGGCGCAGCTGTTGTTCTGGATATAATAAAGAAGATTTGTAAATTTGTGATTAAACTCTGAAATGTTCCGTCCGTCCGTCCATCTGTTTCCGGGCCGGTACCGGGGCCCGGCTCTGTTCAGCTCTCCTGGATGGTTCATTCAGACCAGATGGGATTATGAATCCGTGCAGGTTCGACCCCTCGGGGCTCCTCAATGTTGGAGATGCTTAAAATACTGGTCTGACGAGGCCTCGTGGATTTCTTCTGGGTTTCACTTTGTTTTCCACAGAAGCCTTTAAACGGGCCGCGACTTCTGTTCGACTCCAATTCTATTAAATCCATTTACACAAAAACCTTTCGGTCTAAATCGTTCGTTTCCATGCGCTTTAGAGGCGGAGAGCGTCACGCGAGATATTTTCCATCAAACTCAAAAGGAAATGTGTCCCATAAATGAAATAACCAGAATTATCCTTTAATTTACCTCCTTTTTTTTTTTTACTATTTAAATTTGCAGCTGGAACTTTTCTGCCGCTGAAAGTAATTACAAAAACCTTGCTGACACGTCAGAGGTCAAAGGTCAGAGGTCAACTCTGTCACAACTGTTAGGGCTTCAACATGGTGGAGAAATGAAACAAAAGGCATCACAACCTCCGTGAAATCAGAATTTGATCCGTCTGGTCTGATAACATCTGAAAAGTCCAGAAGAGCCGAAACGATCGATTGATTTCTGTCCGGCTCGGCGAGTTGGATTCTCCGGGGTCTCCCGGGTTCATCCGGCCCGGGCGGGAACGTCTCACCAGACACCAGGTTTTAAAATATCCTTCACATGTAAAAGTCCTTCATCATCCGTGCAGCTGAGAATATCTTTAATATTATATAAAAGTTCAACTAATGTTCACAGATGCTGTTTTTCAACCATCTTCTTGAACTCTCCGCGGTCCTTCGATCTGTTGGAGCTCCTCCGGGTAGATTTACACTGAAGCTCCGTGATGCTCCAGAAGCAGCCGATGGAGGAGGAGAACTTTTCCTCCGTCACCTCTCCGCCTCCACAGATGATAAACTAGACGTCTGAATCGGCGGGACGTTCCCGTCCTCCCGTCCTCCCGTCCCCCGTCCGGTCGCTGCATGAACGATAGCAGGTGATGCTTTCAGGCTTTCTGAAAGTTTCATCGTCCTGATTCCGACTGATCTCCGGGTCAACGTCACAAAATATAAAAATAAAACACACAAAGCCGCAATTAAAACGGCATTTTCCTTTACAGCCGCACAAAGTATGAAGACACACTGATGAAGAGCGCAGGAAAACATCTTCATCCTGCTGTCTCTCTGGTGCACCATCGTCTTCACCACACACACACACACACACACACACACACACACACACACACACACACACACACACACACACACACACACACACACACACACACACACACACACACACACACACACACACGGAGGGAGAGTCCATCAGGGTCGGGCTGACGGACTGAAGGCTGACAAAGTTCTCAGACTCACAGGATGTAAAAACAGAGTTATTAGTGTTATTAGTTATTAGTGTTATTAGTTATTAGTGTTATTAATTATTAGTGTTATTAGTTATTAGTGTTATTAATTATTAGTGTTATTAGTTATTAGTGTTATTAGTTATTAGTGTTATTAGTTATTAGTGTTATTAATTATTAGTGTTATTAGTTATTAGTGTTATTAGTTATTAGTGTTATTAGTTATTAGTGTTATTAATTATTAGTGTTATTAGTTATTAGTGTTATTAATTATTAGTGTTATTAGTTATTAGTGTTATTAGTTATTAGTGTTATTAGTTATTAGTGTTATTAATTATTAGTGTTATTAGTGTTATTAGTTATTAGTGTTATTAGTTATTAGTGTTATTAGTTATTAGTGTTATTAATTATTAGTGTTATTAGTTATTAGTGTTATTAGTTATTAGTGTTATTAGTTATTAGTGTTATTAGTTATTAGTGTTATTAGTTATTAGTGTTATTAGTTGTTCGTGCGTTCAGCCCGTGGAGGTGAAGACGACAGGAAGTTGTTGATGATGACAGGATGAAGTTTATTTCGGTGGGACAGAGGGGAGGAGGGGGGGGGGGACGGAGGCAACGACGACAGGACGTTGGCAATAAAGACGGGACGTAAGCGGAGACGTTCTTGACGACTACAGGACATAGACGCTGACGACAGGATGTAGTTGAAGACAAGAGGACAAAAGCTCTGACTGGGACATCGGGACGTGGACGCTGACGATGGGACATAGAGCTTCAGGAGAGGACATAGGTGCTCATGATGGGATGTAAGATAAGATGGCAGAACGTAGGCGAGGACAGGACGTTGGTGAGGGAGGGGAGGAGGAGAGGAGAGGAGAGGAGAGGAGAGGAGAGGAGAGGAGAGGAGAGGGGAGGAGGGGAGGGGAGAGGAGAGGAGAGGAGGAGAGGGGGGAGGAGGAGAGGAGAGGAGGGGGGAGAGGAGAGGGGAGAGGAGAGGAGAGGAGAGGAGAGGAGGAGAGGAGAGGGGGAGAGGAGGGGAGGGGGAGGAGGGGAGGGGAGGGGAGAGGAGAGGAGGAGGAGGAGAGGAGAGGAGAGGAGAGGAGAGGAGAGGAGAGGAGAGGAGAGGAGAGGAGAGGAGAGAAGAGGAGAGGAGAGGAGAGGAGAGGAGGAGAGGGGGGGAGGAGGAGAGGAGAGGAGGGGGGAGAGGAGAGGGGGGAGAGGAGGGGAGGGGAGGAGGGGAGGGGAGAGGAGAGGAGAGGAGAGGAGAGGAGAGGAGAGGAGAGGAGAGGAGAGGAGAAGAGAAGAGAGGAGAGGAGGGGGGGAGAGGAGAAGAAGAGGAGGAGGAGGACAAAGGACCGGACCACCCAGTCAGTCTCTCTCCAGAGTTTCCGTCTCCGAGGACGTGACAGCTGAACGTTTCTGGGTTTTTGGATCAGCTGTCTCACCAGAGGACGACGGGTCACTGCTGCCTCAAACCAGAGGTCACCGGCCGGGTTGTAGCCGGGGGGACGGGACGGGGGGACGGGACGGGACGGGGGCTCCTGCATGACAACACTGGAGGAGATTAGCTGTGAAATGTTCTCCAGGAGAAAAGAGCTTCAGGCTGAAAAGGAGAAGGACAGAAGATGAAATACATACTGTATATAACAGCTGGCTAGTTAGCATGTCCACCATCGTAGCTCGTTAGCACGCTAACATTTGCTTATATGAAGAAATTTCCCCTCGGGGATTAATAAAGTGTATAAAATCTAAAAAAATCTAAAAAAAATAAGCAATAAACAAGTTATTTTAGTCGTAAGAACTTTGCACAAATTCAACTTTCGACCTCATGATGGCGCTACATACAACGTCAGATCTTCACCCGTGTGATATGATGATCATTATGATCTGTAGTTTCTGATTTTCTGTTCTCTTTTCAACGTGACGTCTCGGTTGAAAACTTTAAGACTTTCGATTGAATCGTTCCGGCGTCACGTGAACGTTCAGTTCATCGGATCTGACGTCGAGTTCACCGCCACTCCTTATCAGCTGATCGTTTCCTGGCCGCAGCCGGACCACGTCAATCAGAAAGTTGGTTGAAGGAGTTTAAAGTGAAGACGATCACAAGTGGAGGATTTAAAAGTCCGACTGATTACTTATCAGTATTTTATCAGTATTTTATCAATATTTTAATAGTATTTTATCAGTATTTTATCGGTATTTTATCAATATTTTAATAGTATTTTATCAGTATTTTAATAGTATTTTATCAGTATTTTAATAGTATTTTATCAATATTTTAATAGTATTTTATCAGTATTTTAATAGTATTTTATCGGTATTTTATCAATATTTTAATAGTATTTTATCAGTATTTTAATAGTATTTTATCAGTATTTTAATAGTATTTTATCAATATTTTATCAGTATCTTATCAGTATTTTAATAGTATTTTATCAGTATTTTATCAATATTTTAATAGTATTTTATCTGTATTTTATCAGTATTTTAATAGTATTTTATCTGTATTTTATCAGTATTTTAATAGTATTTTATCAATATTTTATCAGTATCTCATCAGTATTTTAATAGTATTTTATCAATATTTTAATAGTATTTTATCAGTATTTTAATAGTATTTTATCAATATTTTATCAATATTTTATCAGTATTTTATCAATTTTTAATAGTATTTTATCAGTATTTTAATAGTATTTTATCAGTATTTTAATAGTATTTTATCAGTATTTTAATAGTATTTTATCATTATTTTATCAGTATTTTAATAGTATTTTATCAGTATTTTAATAGTATTTTATCTGTATTTTATCAGTATTTTAATAGTATTTTGTCAGTATTTTGTCAGTATTTTAATAGTATTTTATCAGTATTTTATCAATTTTTAATAGTATTTTATCAGTATTTTAATAGTATTTTATCAGTATTTTATCAATTTTGAATAGTATTTTATCAGTATTTTATCAGTATTTTAATAGTATTTTATCAGTATTTTAATAGTATTTTATCATTATTTTATCAGTATTTTAATAGTATTTTATCATTATTTTAATAGTATTTTATCAGTATTTTATCAGTATTTTATCAATTTTTAATAGTATTTTATCAGTATTTTAATAGTATTTTATCAGTATTTTAATAGTATTTTATCAGTATTTTAATAGTATTTTATCAGTATTTTATCAGTATTTTATCAGTATTTTATCAATTTTTAATAGTATTTTATCAGTATTTTAATAGTATTTTATCAGTATTTTAATAGTATTTTATCAGTATTTTAATAGTATTTTATCATTATTTTATCAGTATTTTAATAGTATTTTATCAGTATTTTAATAGTATTTTATCTGTATTTTATCAGTATTTTAATAGTATTTTGTCAGTATTTTAATAGTATTTTATCAGTATTTTATCAATTTTTAATAGTATTTTATCAGTATTTTAATAGTATTTTATCAGTATTTTATCAATTTTTAATAGTATTTTATCAGTATTTTAATAGTATTTTATCAGTATTTTAATAGTATTTTATCAGT